>NW_028297111.1:4129038-4216017 GCF_055798465.1 Pogonomyrmex barbatus | reverse complement strand
TCAGGAGTTGGCAGTTATTTTCTGCCTATATGTTGCGCTCACCGACGAATGGAAATCGATGGAGCGAATACGAGAGTGGAGGAGTAATGGTTGGAGAGGAGCGACAGGAACACATCGTAGCACGCAGGTTGTATTATTCCTCACGCACCCGCATTAGCTGAAATGGAAATGCCGCTTTTGAAAGAGATCTCGTTACTTGAAAAGTTGCCATTGCCGATCGGGAAGCGAGCCAGACGAGGACGAGGAAGGCGCCATCCCACGGAACAAAACGTAGAGGACCTCGGTCACAGAACGTCCCAGCGAAGCTCCGGAAGGATGGGAACCGGCAAGGATACCAAATTGACGATAGGAAATGCGAGAATCTCAGAGCTTAAAGAGCCAAGGAGACGAGAGACGTGGCCACAGATGTCGCCGCATTTAAATTTTCCATGAGGACTTCGCGGCCGATTAGCCGATTTTCGGCCAATAGTAAAATTGTCCCAAATTGCGAGAGGGAGGCAGCGATTGCCTGCGTGTATTCCGCGAGGACGCAGAAGATTACTTCTTGTGATGCGCTCGAAGAGAAAGGATGGGGATCCGAGGGTCATGAATCTGCCGAAAAGGACAAGCCAGCATCGTTAGTGAACCGGGCAAGCGTCGCGAGAGTGCAGGTAGTGCAGGTTTCGTGAGTGAAGTAGAGTGCAGCGAATCAAATGCCGGTGCCTGCGACTATCGTGGCGATTGCCCGCCTGAAAGGGAAGTCCAGACAATGTCTCGCTCCCCTCCCTCCCAACGGCCACATTAAGTCACCTTTGTTAATGTCTCTTGCCGTTTTGTGATATTACTGTATGCGATGTCTTTTCATGCCGTTTCGACGGCTAATATATGTTGTATCGTGAAGTCGCATCGCATTTACACGTCGAGTCGTTGTAGTGATTGTGATCGCATCAGTGTAGTATAGTTTCAAATTATCATTAACGTTCGATTTCATAGCTGTCGCTATTTGCTATTTTGTATGTTGCGCTATCCTGCTTTCGGTCGCGGGCTTAACTGCCACATATTTTCGCTTGCGCATGTTATTGTTCGGGCTGCGGGTTACCGCGCGCTTATTATCGCCTTATTTGCATTAATATAATTATTTGCGCTAATTAATTACATGTTGAGCATTATATATTTGGCTGCCAGTACTGCTGAGAATTCCAAGAGCTCGATGTAACGAATTTTGCATGAGAAATCAAATATCGCGGATATTATTAACCGAAATCTCCCGATACTGCCGATCATCTCTACGTCGCGCGACTTTCGGATCGGTCGCGCGCCGCGTGATCGGTGAGATCGAATTTACATTGTAAACTGCCTCGAGACAGTGTTGGAGAGTCCGCGAATAAACTTATTATTAATTTTAACCATTGATTATTTATTGGTCTCTATCTCTCTCTCTCCCTTCGAATAGTACTGTGACCATCGGACTAGCACTCTACCTAGTGATTCCTGAGCTGCCGTGCATTCGGTTGCCGCTACTCGTAGACGAATAAAATCCCGGATTTTCGTGGCACGTAATGCGTGCCTGACGCCCAACCGAGTTGTATGTAAGGCTGGTGTCCCATGTCGCGGAAATCCACAGCGGAACGGAACGCGCGAACCAATCACAGCAAAAGAACGAACAGATTGAACGAGTTTTCTTTTGATTCTTTTGCTGTGATTGGTTTGCGCGTTCCGATCCGCTGTGAATTTCCGCGCCATGGGACACCAGCCTAAGTGTCGGTCCACAATAGGTGATTTAAGCTTTAAGAAGTAAGAAATTGACCAATTATAATCGAATATGAAAAGAATACTCGACTATGATTAGTCAATTTCTTACGACTTAAAGATTAAATACTTATTGTGGACCGACACTAAGCGATTAAGAAAGTAAAATAAAAGTTACTGCTATGTGCCGGTTATCGGCGGGCCGGGAGGCGCAGGCGCGTGGCGGGTTTGGACTCGCCTGCGCCTCCCGGCCTTTCGCGAACGACGACCGACAAATTCAGGGCAGCGGTCACAATATATGTGTATATATATATATATACACACACATACATTATATATATTACATATACAGGGTGTCCCAAAACTGGTGCATTTTAAGAGCAGATTCTTTGGAACATTCTAAGATGAAAATCCTAATACAAAAATGTCGAGGCTATAATAGTTTTTAAATTATTGGCGATTAAAGTTCACTAATCACAGAGCTCATATTTCGCGCGCTCAAATATGGTGATATGACAAGTGATAAAGGTTCCACTACGAGGGTCCTCTTACAACATCGAGAATATCACAGAAATATACAAGGACATTCTTATTAAATATTATTTCTGCTTCGGAATTTATTTGTATATTACATAATTAATATCGCAACATAATATCGTAAAATATCTGTTTAATAACGACATATTGTACCATATGATAGCTGTCAAAAAAATTCATTACCATATTTATTTACCTTATATGGTTATATCAAAATTACGCGCGCGTTGTCGCCTAGCAGGACGGGCGTAAATCATGTCGTCAGACTGACTTATTTAATTTGCGAGAAAGCGGACTCTTCGGTGATTTTGCTTATGAATAAGAATGTAGATCTATACAGGGTGAACCATTTGAAGCGTGACGAATTTTTATCTAAAGAACAAAACAAAAGCGTTTACATAAAAGTTATTTGGTTTCGAGGAGGACATACGATAATATTTTTAATTCGTCATTTTATGGACATTTTCGAGATTATTTGAAGGTCAATTTTGATTTCTTAAATGGAAACATGTTATTTTTATCACGCGATATTATTTTATGTAAAAAAGGAAATAACTTTTGTAGAAACATATACAGAAACACTTTTTTTATCCGGATTTTATTTTCGAAGACATTTAACAAAATATACCATCCGTTCTTAGCGTTATCCAGAGTCAACGTGGACGTGATGGGGTTCGATCTCTTTTGTTTTGTTTTGTTTTTTTTGTTTCTTCCTCTTCTAAATTATTTCTTATCCTTATACGTAGATGCCATATGACTTCGCCGGTTGATCTGGAAAACGTTCATTGTACACGTTAGCAGCAGCTCTATAGTCATAGCCCTATAGTCTCACCTCTGCATTCTTCCAGAATCATAAACCTGTTAAACGCCTCTTGAAATGCATTCATTTTGAAAAAGGCCAAAAAAAATTAAAGTTATAACTTATCGAATAAGCGCGAATAAGCGAAAGGATAAGAAATAATTTAGAAGAGTCCGAGAGTGTCACAGTCTCAATAAGAGAGGATATGATCCGAAGAATAATCAAAGCAATATCGAAAGTATTAATAAAACTAAATCTGTGCAAAACACATTGGAAAACTAAACTTGAAAACTAAGTTTTAATGCCCGTATAAGGCGGACCTATTTAACGATGGCAGATCAGCCAGACAATCCTTTGAGTATCTTCTTTAAATACTCTAAAAAACAACATAAAAAAAAACAAAGAAAACGAAAACAAAAACAGCAAAATCAAAAAGGATCGAACCTCGTCACGTCCACGTCGTTGACCCTGGGTAACGCTAAGAACAGGTGATAGACCATGTTGTAAATATCTTTGAAAATAAGACCCGAATAAAAAGTGTCCGGCTGGAAGATTTCAGGAGCGCTCAGATTTCTTTGATGCGCTTGGAATAAAAAGGAAAGCAATCGACCGGTATCTCCCGGCGGAGGCGGGTTGCCCTTACCTTCAGTGATGGATTCACCCTCAGTCATGGATCGCGCTCTCGCGTTCGGTAGTCGAACTCGGATGTCATTCGGAGACGAGATCTTTTCTCATCTTTACGCCCGACGGATCGTCGGTCAGATATCACTTGGCAGTGATTCGACGGCCACGAAACGATGCTAAAAAATATGCATCATTATAAGATTATGAACCGATAGTTTACACCGATCATTTAATACACATACTAATTAATAATTTTTTTTATTTTTAACATATATAAGTTTTCACCGACGATGTGTTTAAACACATATAATAATATATTAATATGTATCATGAAGATTAGATATTAATATACTATCATTTACACACATCATTGATAAGAAGATAATTTAAGAGCATTAGAACATTTTTGATATATCAAATATATATCAAATGCTCAGTGTAAAACCAATGATATCACAAGCATGCGATTAACTCAAGCGAATTAAACTGCGATTTCTCAATCATATCTCATAGATACGTTTTTAAAAATTATGACACGGTACATAATTATAATTATTATAAAGTATATACCAAACAATAAGTATAGATTAAACTGTAGTAAAATAAGAACTATTTGAAAATCAAAAAGAAAAATTTGTTTTTTTTTTCATTAAAAGAATACATTGGAATCATTACTGGTCTTTATCGTAATGATTATGGATCGATTTAATATTGATTCATTAGATTAGCAAATAAATCTTAATCTTGATCTATATTCATTATTATTGAATAATAGTTATTGCGCTATTTGTATTAGTTATTAGAAAAATGTTTACTATAGTAATACGTAATGGTTATTGTAAGAAAGATTAAAAGTTGAAAGTGAAGAAAAATACAATAAGCATTATTGTTTTTCAGCTCTCACACAAGTGTACAAACTTAAAAAGCGTGGCGGCTCCATTCATAATTAATTAATAATACATTCATCACTAAGGATCGATCTTTTTCTCGTTTTCGATGACAAATGATAATCTCGAAATCGGTTAACTAAAACCATAAATCGGGAACACAAAGGTAAGAGTATAGGTATATCCAAATCGTATATAATGAAATATATGATAAGTAGTAATACTTTATATATGTATATGCATACATATATAAGGTATTACTTTTACATAATAGAGAAAAAATTCATATATAATCCAAATATACTCTAAGTATAATCCAATGTTATGGGTATAATGAGTATACATAAGCATTAATGTCAACATAATAATATTACAAAATATACGTCAAATTGAACAAATAAAACTATCAAATAAAATATATCATAAATAGTGAATGCAGATGAGTGTACAAAAACATCTTCAGCTATGCGATATCTTCTATGTCATTCTTGAGCGAATTCTTTTATAGACAAACTAATCAATTTCAGATTGATTAGTTTTATTTCTCATGATCTCTAAAATTTATAATTATTTTCATAATTATTATTTAATATTATTATAATCTCAATATTTTCATATGAGAATTTTCTTCTTAAATATTTCACAGAATCTATTAGTGAAAAGAATATCTTGTAATTTTGATACTATATTCATACACACATACGCGCACATGCATATGCATATAGACATATACATGATATATCCTGTAATTAGTAACTTATATTTCTTCTGGACAGGTAAAGGAAATTATATTAAATAAAAATTTCTTTACTAGTTTTGATGTTTTTGATGTTTGTAATAATTACTAAAGGCTTTCTGCAAGTTCCTATTAGCTTAGGCCGGATCCATAAGAAATTGACCAATCACGAATGTTGAAAGAATAATCGATTCGTGATTAATCAATTTTTTTATGGTTTCAACCGAAATTAATGGCCATGTGCAGTCGTGCATAAATTAACCTTAAGGAGATATTGACTTATCTGTATTATCTGTATTACTGAGATACTGAACTTATCTGTATTTTGTATATAGAATACTATAACTTTTGTATTGGTTTAATTTTGTATTAGTTTTATAAATTTGAAAATGTTTTTTCACAATTAAAGTTTACATTAATACGTATCTAGTATAAAGATAAATTTCATATCAAGAACGAGAAAAATTTTTATAATTTAGATCTTTTTTATCATATCATTTGATTTTTATCATTTGATACTTTAATGTAGCATCCAGAGTTGTCAAATCATGTTAATATTTGTTTTATATAAAAATGTCGCAGTTTGTATCTACAGATTGATATTGCTAAACTGGAAGATTATATGAAGAAGATTATGCGAAGAAGTTTGAGTTCTTAGAATTAGGCTAGATACTTAATTTAATATAAAAAGTCGATACAAAAATATGGTTCATATGGTGCAAAAATGTATATATAAGTAAGTTTACGTATGTATACATAAATGTATCTATGTATATTTAGATGTGTATATGTGTGAATGTTTTTTTCAGAGTTCGCTCGTCTGTTCAACATCACTTTATGATATTAAATTATAAATTCGTAAATGAGCGTACATACATAAAGAAATAGCGTGCTCATAGTTGCTAGTTGTATAGGAGCGTGACAATGTGTTTCGAGATACAAACTACATGTAAGTGATAAAGCAGTGTTTGCCATAATGTACAACTTTCGACTAATTTTTGCCTACTTCCTCCCTTTACTTTTAAAATCTATAATAAATAACAAATAATCAATTGTTCTTAAGTCGCGCAACGCTCTGTTTCAAGAGTCATGTGTTAAAAGTTCAAAGACAAAATAGCACCAAAAACAAATTTTCAATGATGATTTTCTGAAATCACAGGGTGCAGGCGTTATTTCACATTTGAGGTGATACGCCGCTCCCAGCAAACTTTGAGGCAAAGTTCTGCGTGATTTAGCAACGACCATCTGTTGATCTATTACTGTAAACTTGAAAGAGAGATATTATGTATAGACAATTTTATCTCTTAATATAATAGTAAATATTAACATTGTATGATGAGATTCATAATAAAAAAAGAAGTATTGACTTATTGATTAATTTCTCGTTGATATTAGAAAATAGCTGCGGCAACGAAGTTTCAAATGATATCTCTGAGAAAGAATCTTCCCCCTCTAAAAACGTATTTTCAAGAAAGAAATGTTGAAAAACTCGCGCAGGAGAGTTCTGATTATTTCGGCCTATAAATAAGCGTGCGGAAAAAGCTCCGTAGCATTCAATTATTGTTATTAAGCTATTAGCTATTAAGCTTTTGCTTTTGTTTCTGAGTTTTAACCTCAGCCTACCTTAGCTCGCAAAAAACTCATTGTCAATTTGATTTAATAATAACTGTTATCAGTGTAATTAAGTCAGATTATTATTTTATTGTTAAATAATTCTTTTAGAAGAATTTAATGAAATAATATCAAAATAATCTTACAATAAAGATAAATTTTAAATTGAAAATAAACTGAAGAATTGGAATTTTATCTTATTTTATCTTATTTTATCTTATATTTAAATTAATTTAAAACACCGAAACTGATTTTTGGTCGCTGACAAAGAGCTGTTCTGATTGTTCGTTTTTGAGTCAATTCATTTAAGAAATTTATTCTGGGACTGGTTTGTGTAGCGATCAAATTATCGCAGATAAAGAGTGCTGCAATAGAAACAAGTCAGTTTTGATAGCTAGATTATAAGAATGGAAAATAACAGATTTCTGTCAGCAGCTGAGGAATGTTGCTACAGAAATAAATAAATGCCTAAAAGAGAAGGACACAAAGCCTGATTAAAGAAGCTAAGATTTTAATTAAATCAAGCAATAATTTCGAATCAAAATCCTTTCCCATTAATCCAAAAATTAAAAGAATTAAAGAATCAAATTAATTAAATTAATAAAATTAATCAAATCCAAGAATTTAAATTAAAAATCAATTTTGAAATTATCTTAATTAATAAATAATCAAATAATAAATAAGAATTATAATAAATAAGAAAGATTCGTGTTACAATGTTTACAAAATTCCATATTTATTTGGAGACGATTAATTCACAAACCAGTCCCAGAATAAATTTCTTAAATGAATTGACTCAAAAACGAACAATCAGAACAGAGGTAATATGCGTCACGAAAATCTCCATCTTGATGAAAAAAATACTTTGGCAAGCACTGTGATAGAACTGTTTGTAGTACAAATCTCCAAACACTTCACTATGCTCGTAACCGTGAACATGCATAACACAAGGTTATTTCTTGTAGGCGTAGATATATGTTCATTCTCAAATATTTATAAATTCATATTTTATTAGTTATTGCAAACATCATAAAACAGAGGAGTTTTTTTGTTTAATATTACTTATTTGACTCGACCATTAAAGATGTATTACTAATTGTAGAACATTTTATATATTAAATTACCGTTTCGAAATTAAGGTCCATGAGGATGTTCAGTTCATTGAGACTAACGACGATGCGCTCGCATAAGAGTCGACCTAGACCGGGAAGTGTCGCTACATCCACAAGTTCAGATTCAACGAGAACAGAAGAAACGTTCACGCAAATACAGTACCACCCTCATAATTTTTTATTGCTGAATGATCAAGAGAGCATTAGTGCGTTATCATCGCTTCCCAATGTCTCATCGAAGGTCGCACAAGTAAGAGTAGAGCGTGAGGATGGCAGTCTCGGTATAACTCTCCGTGGAGGAATGTCAAAGGCTTTAATAGTAACGGGAGTGAAAGCCGATGGTCCAGCCGCCAAAGAAGGTAGAATCAGACCCGGTGATCGGTTATTGGCAGTGGATGATACTGAGTTACGGGGACTTAACTTAGCAGAAGCACAGCATGCGCTTAAAAAAAATTCCGATGCACCGATTGCATCTTTGACGATAGAATACGATGTCGCAAATCTGGAGGAAGCACGATTCGCCACTTCAGGACCCTTACTCGTTCAACTGGAACGTGGTCTCTCAGGTATTTGTAGTTTTTCCACAAAAACTTTCATGTATTTGGTTATCCCGTATATTCATTTGATTTTCTTCTGACAAATATTTCTTAAAAAGTATTACATACATTGACAATGTATTATATATTAATTTATAATTCTTATCATTTTATTGAGTTTGTCCATTTTTATTCAAATTAACAATTGTTTAAAATTGAAACTGTACATACTTCACATTCTTCTTTTTACACTAATTAAATTATTTTAATAAACCATTTCTTAAACAAATATCTTAAGTTAGTATATTATAACGAGAAACTTGATTATTTTTCGGCAAGCAGGATCTTCGTTGCTAGATTTTTCTATTCGTTTTTGGATTTTGGAGAGGATTTTAATTAACCTAACATTACGTAGTTTCAATGCAAAAAATTTTGTAATTTAAAACTAAAAACGATCAGTTCCCGTTCGTAATTTTGTGATAGTTTTCTGCGCGGATTAACTCCGGTTTTGACGGATTTCTTCGATAAATAATAATGAATAATAATTATGCGAGATTCATTTATACTGTTACGCCCAAGCTTCGAAAGGAAAAATTCGACCTAATGGGTGAAGCTGGGAAGGATGTTCGGAACCGTTTGTTTTCTTCCTATCTTTCTCTCTCGCAGAGCAACGTTGAGATATCGACCTGCGATTCGAACGCACCTTTCATGCACAGGATAACGGATCAACATTAATGACGCTGTATCTCCTGCCTGTGCCAGTGTGTTGGTCCGTTTTTAAGTCAGAGAAGTTAATCCCTTTAACCTGGGATAGGAGCTTGTGCGAGGAATGAAAGAGAGGATTAATAAATAAGTTAACTCGATTAAAAAAAAAAAATAAACATTTAATTATGAGAAATGGTTAATGAACTACAAAGGCATATATAAAGAGGATTTGTTACAGTCGAAGGCACAATTGTTTATAAAATACTAGTTCAGTTAATATATAAAAATGAATTATTAGT
This sequence comes from Pogonomyrmex barbatus, assembly GCF_055798465.1. Taxonomy (NCBI): domain Eukaryota; kingdom Metazoa; phylum Arthropoda; class Insecta; order Hymenoptera; family Formicidae; genus Pogonomyrmex; species Pogonomyrmex barbatus. The sequence continues at coordinate 4,206,443 of NW_028297111.1, read as the reverse complement.
GATGAATTTACGAAGAAGAAAAATTAGAATTCCAATTAACATGTGAAAAATGAATTCAAGATTGAGTTTGCAAAGAAAGTTACAAGTTACGACTTATTATGAAAACAATGTAATATATATGCATGAATGTATGCGCGCGCGCGTGTGTGTGTGTGTGTGTGTGTGATGTGTCGCAAATTATATTAGTTCGGAGGTCATCGGGCAGGAATTCACGGAGAAATTGATCTTAATACTATTGTGTAATAGGTAGAGTGTAAGATCCTACCGATATTATACATGTGTTTGGTATTTATTTATTTTTTTTGAGGGGTGGTGTAGTTGGATAAATTCCACGATATGTGGAGGAGGATTCGGGATAACTTGATAAAAGATATGCACAGGACGAGAGAGGATCAGAAAGAAGGAACAAGGGAATTACGTCGAATGGATCCTTCCTCAGAATTTTCGCGTAAGCAGCGAACTTGATTAGTGTGTCCGCCAATGGTCGCTAATCACAAACTTCTGATTGGCGTTTTTTAGTTACATCCCGATTTTGGGGACGTCGGCCTCGAATGCTCTCGGTGACCTCCGCGTTTCTCACGCGTCGGTAAGTTCGATTTTATTAGTAGGATGTTATAAAATTTTGAATCGCGCAGCGGAACTCTTATGTTCAAAGTATTTGTTGATTTGGGATAGTTTGATTTCAGAATATATATAAAAAGAAGTTCCGCTATACCGAGTCTCGCGGTTTATTTTTTGAAGGTAAGCCTTTGAGCGTATCGCAATACGGCCCTTATCGATAATTTAGTGATAAACAAGGAATTCTTTGTAAATCGTTCGAGGCATTATTGTTTACCGATGAGTAGCCGTTAGTTTGCTGCAAAAGAGAAGAATCGTGGAATCTGCCAGACGTAACAATAATTTAAATATAAATTTATCATACGATTTTGTATCAGATCAGACAGTCGGAAGCTGTCGAATTAATTACACATCTCTAATTCGTTCATAGGCAGTTCTTAACCATACACTTAAGTACGGAAAGCGTGATACGGCAGTACGTGTCGAATTTTTTGGATATTCGCCTCGCAACACGATTCAATTACATATGACACGCATAAATAGTCAGTGAAGAAGACGAATAATATCCGATTGCAATTATCAGTACACTCGGTTGCCCTGAGCGCCTGAAAACTTCGTCGGAGGATCACAGACGCGATCGATAATTTCCGGCGGAGGTGAGTTGCCCATATTCCCAGACGATGCGTTTGCTAAGTTTTTAATTTAAAAAGAACTATTCGATGTTAGACCCAGCAGGGAACACCTTATTTCGAGGATTTCTTCGATAGTGGGATGCGGAGGCTCGATCAGAAGATTCTGTTTTACCGAAAAAATCCTGGCAGCGGCGGATTTTCCTCACCATGTTTTTTTAGTGGTGTCTGCTGGACCGACTCGTGGGAGCGAAACTTGATCTACAGGAAATTTGTTGAGATCTATCGGAGATCTAATCTTTCAAAACGGAGGCCGGCTTTTTATTCTGCTACGATCCGATATTCGAGCAGATTCGAAACGATTCAAATCGGATCATGAGCGGTAATTAAGTTGCCGCTGCACTAATGAGATCTTATTATCCTCATTTCCGGACGCTCAGCGGTCTTCGGTCGAATTCGACGGCGTAACGCGAGACGCGGTCCACGCAATGGCACGCAGGCCGTTTCGCAATTCTCGATAGTTTTTTACAGATATTGGCATCTATAACTGCAGTAGAGGAGGGCAAAAATACGTTACAAAGTAAAAATGAATAAATTATTTTGATAAAAGAAAGCAAAAGTAGCAAACTAATATACAGGGTATTCCTGTAACTTGATCATTTAAAATATCAATGTATAAAAATCGCTATAACATTCGTAAATAGTTATGACATATTCAAACTTCGTTTTCGTTAAAAAAGTAACGCCTTATTCTTGTCGTTAGATGAAATCATTGAATCATTCGGAGACTGATGTAAATCAGAAACAATTGTTGGTGGACATAAGTACATTTGTTCGAATTAAAAGCAAAGTCGTAATCAGAGTTCCGAGAAGAAAACAATCTCCTTAGAATCATGTGCGACTAGTAATTTGACATCATTTATAAGCTAGAAACGTATACAAACATTAATTTAAAAACCGGATTGCGAAAAATAAAATTCGATATGAAAATGAGTTATTAGAATAGATATGAAATGTCAATAGAATAAATAGTAATAAACTACAACGAGAAACATAGTTATTTTTCTCTATTATTTTTGAAATAAATTCAAACAGTCATATCACCAACTAGGCGCCATTAATAAATAGTAATAATATTAACAAATATAAACATACAAATACATACAGGCCAACCAATAAAATGCTTCGAGTAATAGTCGTGTCTGATCGAATTAAAAATTGGTCCGTACTTGATCGGAAGCAAAGAAAAGTTCATTAATCAAAAAAATCCACTCTCAAGAATGGACAAAGCAATTGTGGGCGTGAAAACAAAGACGAAAAGGTTAAAAACAAGTGGAAATGAAAAACAAAAAAATCAAAAAAATAAAGGAAAGATTAAAATTAGGGAAGCAGATGAAGGAGGAAAAAAGAATCGGGAAGGGAGTTCAGAATAGGAAGATACATCGTGGAGTAAGTTCGTATCGCTCTGTTTGTTCAGGTCATGTGGTTGTTTTTTAATATGCATTCCCGGGAAAAAAAGTTTATATTTAATTATATATAATTTTGTAGATCTAATTATGTATGAATTTTGACCTGATCTAATTATATATAAATAGATAAAATTGTTTATGATTATATATGAATAGATCAAATTATGCATACTTATGACGACAAAATTTCGGTTGCGTTTCGATATTGACTACTAGTACTGAAAATTTATAATATATGTGACATAAAACTCTAATTTATGTCTCCACAGAGGAAAGAAGGAATCTCAACCAAGGGACAGTATGACTGGATGATCCAATCCAAAAAAGTAAGAGAAAAGCTACTAGTTCGCCTGAAACAGAACTGATTCCCCCGGGAACTAAACCCTCTTTACCAGCTTCATCGTAATTAAATATTAAAAAAATATAATAAAGAAGTAGTACCACCGCGAATTTACATTAGTGAGCCAAACGACATAAACAAAGCTGATAACACTGATAACTTACGAAAACTTGGTTTTAAGGGGAAAATTTCTACCCTATCACGTGATATCAAAATAAATTATCTAAATGGGAAAGAATATCGTAAAATCATCAAAATGTTAAATGATGAAAAAGAATCTGGGTTCCAGACGGAATAGCTATGCAAGAATTTACGTCCCTTCAAGATAATGGCAAGAGGATCCTACTATCGATCCTAGAGAACGAAAATCTAAAAGCTACGAATTTTAAAATTCTCAGCAATTAATATTCTCAAGACTCAGTTTAGGAAAGATCCAATGAATGAAACAAAATCTATCAAGACTCATGTCAAACTTAGGCTATTTATGCTTACCTTCGATAATTCTGAATCAATAGATAAAATCTACGGCATCAAAATCATTAGTTATCAAGTTGTTAAAATAGAAGCATTTTACAAGAATCCAATCAGAATCGTACAATGTAAAAACTGCCAGGGATATAACCATGTACGTAGCAACCGTCAGCTGTCGGAAAGCCCGTTGTGTCAAATGTGCTGGTGAACATCCTACAGTTGCATATTCCAAATCTAAGGAATCAAAATCAAGATGTGCAAACTGTGGTGAGGCTCATATGGCAAACTACAGAGAGTGCATCATTACTAAAGAGTTGCAAAAACGTAGGAATGAAGTTATTAATAACAAAAAAGCTAAAATTAAATCCAAACAAATAATTAAAGAAAAACAAGCTGAAATGAAAAAAGAGATCTCGGATATAAACCAATTTGTTCTGGAGTCTAATAATGACAAAGCAATTTATGCAGAAAAAGCTATGTAAAGTTATTCAAACGAAGCATTAGCTAATAATGAAACTTTCAAAATTATGACAGTCTTGGAAAAACTCATAAATCGTTTTGATCAGCAAGAAAAGTTTTATAAAACAAAGTTTGACTCAATAGACAGGCAACTGGCCAAAATCATAATGAAATAATGGCAGGTACAATTCGAATTGCTATCTGAAATGCAAACGGCTTATGTCAACACAAATCAGAATTAGAGATCTTCCTGAAAGAGCAAAAAATTGATATGTCTAATCTCTGAAACCCATTTCACAAGAGAATCTTACTTTAATATTTAATTTCAAGGATATAAAACTTATCACTCTATTCATTCGTCCAATAAGGCCTGTGAAGGAGCTGCAATAATTCGTTCAAGTATTAAACACTATGAGGAACCTGAAACATCAACAGAAAGCTTTCAAATCTCTGCCGTAAGCATCAAATGCAAAAGATATGTATTCTCAATTACTGCATACAGTCCTCCCAAGCACACCATTAACCAAGAAGAATACCTAGCTTTTCTTCAATCACGGGGAAATTCCTATATAATAGGGGGAGACTTTAATGCTAAGCATACTTATTGGGGCAGTAGATATATTATCTAAAGGAAAAGCATTAATCTCTGCAGGTAAATCACTAAAATGTGATTTTTTGTCAAGTACGGTCAAATGTACGGCAGCCCGAGCTACTGACCTTCAGATATAAACAAGCATCCTGATTGACTTTTTCATAGTTAAAGGACTCTCAACAAATTATATTACAAATCCAGTCTCGATCTTAGCTCACATTCCGGTCATACTAAACCTTAGCGACACCTTTATATACAAAAAAAATTTCTCAAACAACAAACAGCATGAACTGAAATAACTATTCAGCCTGTTGTAGCCAGATCTACAACTAATAATAAAAGTAGTCCGCATGGCAACAAAATTAATCCTCATGAAATCGGAAAAAGTCTTTCGAAAGACGACACAAATGCGTGATCGCCAAAATTGCGATCAGTCTTTCGAAAGACCGCAGAAATGTATCGCGCGAGAATATTGCGAAAAATCTATCAGCAAATTCCTCAATTTGCTGATCGAATCAGGCGTGATATTAAGCAATCAATATCACGCGATCAATCGACGCAACCGATCAGAATGCTGATCGAGCATCGACCAGTCTATATAATCGATCATACAAGGCAGAATCGACGGGAGTCAAATACTACGTGTCGTCCGGAATCGGACTTATAATAATCGCACGAGATATTACCGAATCTCATAGCGAAGTTCCCGCGAGCCGTACTATCAGCATCTCAGGTGATATATTCGGTCGTCGGCCGTCAGAGTAACGCAATACGCACCGAGTCATCCAATGACGTTTAACCGTGTGTAAAATATAATCGTTAATATATCAAGCATCTGTGCACTTGTGAGAATAAATCAATTAAAATAAAGAAAGTGTGTGTTAATGAATTCAAGAAGATCCCTACATTCTTTTGATCCTGCTCGGAGTCTCAACTCCTTAGGCTTAACGAATCCGATTATCCCTAATATTAACCTAATATTAGTCCATCCGGGGTACAACAAGCCTATCTCGGAAAATATCAAGCTAAATGTTCCACTCAAAACTCATGAACAAATTGAAAATTATGTCAGACTGTTTATGAAACAACTACAACAGGCAAGCAAAAATAATTATATTATCCACAAAAAAGACATTCTCATATATAACTTTTCTGTAAAAGTCAAAGAAATGATAAGAGAGAAAAGGAAAGTGTGTAGAAATTGACAAAGAACACGTGATCCGGAACGTAAAGCTATCTATAATAAACTAAATCAAAAATTAAAGAAACATCTTTATGAAATTAAAAACCAAGGAATAGCAAGTTATCTTCAGGGATTCTCTGCTGAAAAGGATGCTAACTAAAGAATAGTTATTCTCTATGGAGAGCAATTAGAAAGATCGTCTATCAATGCTCCACCTATCAGAAAATTAGACGGTACATGGGTTCGGAGTAATCAAGAAAAGGCTAATCTCTTCACAGAGAACCATTTTCAAACCATTTGACAACCACAACGATAATTTGATCCAATCCAATTTGATCCATCGATGATCATGTAGATGATAACCCTATAAAACACACCTCTCCTAAGGAGGTACAAAAGATAATAAGCTATTTGAATTCAAAAAAAGCTCCTGGTTTTGACCTCATTACCATTCAAATGATTAAAGAACTACCACACATAGGAATTATAAAAATGATCCATCTGTTTAATGCGGTTATTCGACTGAAATATTTCCCCGATCAATGGAAAATAGCGGAGGTAATCTCAATTCCGAAACCTGGCAAATCATTAAACGAAGTAACCTCGTACAGACCGATATCACTTCTTCTTGTCATTGCTAAAGTTTTTGAAAAATTTCTTGCTAAGAGACTAAAATTGATCATAGAAAATAACAATCTCATTCTCGAGCACCAATTTGGATTCCGTGACAAATATTCTACCATCGATCAGGTGCATCGCATAGTACAGATAGGATAGAGATGACACTTGAAGATGGAAACGTCTGCTCAGCAATATTATTAAATGTATCACAAGCATTTGATAGGGTATGGCACGAGGGACTGGAGCTTAAATTGGAAAGACTACTCCCTAAATCGTTTAGAGAATTACTGAAATCATATGTACAATCATATATCGTAGCTTCAGAGTTCAAAACAAGGATGCCCACTCCAGGTTTAGAAAAATCAACGCAGATGTCCCACAGGGTAGCGTATTGGGATCAATCCTGTGTTTCTTATATACAGCGGATATCCCAAGGAATCCCGAAGTTCGAGTGACAACATATGCTGACGACATGGTAATATTGGCTATGGGTACGAATACCGCTATAGCTACACGTAAGCTTCAACATGCTGTGAATTTGATAGTGGACTGGACCAAAACGTGGCGTATAAAGCTAAATGAAAATAAATCTCAGCATATAAATTTTATCCTGAAAAAGGAACCTCTCTTACCAATAACCATAAATTGGCAAGTAGTTCCATACTCCAATATCGCGAAGTATCTTGGTATAACGCTCGATGTCAAACTTCAATGAAAGGAGCACATTAAGATTAAACGGAAGCAGTTGGATGGCATATGTTTAAAAATGGAATGGATGATTGGCAGGAATTCCAGCTTATCAACTCATAATAAACTCTTGTTATATAAATTCTAAATCTTATTTGGACATATAGCATCCAGTTGTGGGGATGCAGCTCTGCTTCGAATATTAAAATACAAACATACAATATTAATATACAAACTTTTCAAAACAAAGTGCTCAGAAATATTATAAAAACATCGTGGTATTGTCGAGACAGGAATATACATCACGACCTACGAATCAATATTGTCGCCGAAGAGAGAACAATAGCCGCAGAGAGACATAAACAACGGCTGATCAACCATTCTAATCGACTGGCATCACGTCTCCTAAATACTGAGAGGAAGCGAAGTCTGAAAAGAATCAAACCTACTGATCTAATGTATTAGGATATATCAGTGTGATAAAGCTACGAATGTCATTCCCTCCGTCTGAATTCACGGACTTTGCAAAATGTAATGGCAATAATTGTATTGCCACACAGAACGTCTGACTCTCCATATGCCTAATATATTGTAAAACGGTCTATATTTGATTGGTTTAATTGATCTCTGACTTTTTAGCTTATTTAAAAAAAAAAATCAATAAAATATCCTTACAGAAAATAAGTGAAAAAAAAATGAAAAAATGAAAAAAAATGAGAGAAAGTGATGAAACATTTTTTTATCTCGTATCATTGCATGTTTCTAAAACTGGTCATTCATTTGGAGATCCTGTTCGATGCTGCTTAACCTCGATATTGGGATGAAACTTGCTACTGAAATGATCAAATAAGTGATTACAGGATGTCTGCTTAAAATATGATAAATCTGGTTAATGAATGTTACTATAAATAGTCTCAATTTTAAAATCTTAATTGCATATGTAATTCTTGTAGATAATTTAATTATATATATAGAGCCCTGAACCTATATTATGTTTAATAAGAATCATTATTCTTATAAAAATGTTTATAAATTCCCGAGAAAAAAAGTTTATATCTATATGATATAATTATACATAATTATATCATATTAAATATAATTATTGTTGTAGCCAGATCTACAACCAATAATAAAATAACAACCAATAATAAAAGTAGTCCGCATGGCAACAAAATTAGGCAGCATGAATCTCGAAAAGTCTTTCGAAAGACGACACAAATGTGTGACCGCCGAAATTGCGACCAGTCTTTCGAAAGACCGCAGAAATGCATTACGCGAGAACATTGCGAAAAAGTCTATCAAATTCCTAAATTTGATGATCAAACCGAGCGTGATATTGATTAATCAATATCACGCAACCGATCGACGCAATCGATCAGAATGCTGATCGGACATCGATCAGACTATATAACCGGTTACACAAGGCGGAGTTGCTGGAGAGTCAAGAGTCAAGAATCAAGCATAACATGTCGTTCGGAATCATTATTATAAACATCGCGCAAGATATTACAAGAGCGCGGCGAAGTTCACGCGAGCCGTACTATCAGCGTCTCAGGTGACATATTCGGTCGTCGGCCGCCAGCGTAACGCGATACGCACCGAGCCGCCCGCTGACGTTTAACCGTGTGTAAAGTGTTGTACCCCCGAATGGGCTACAACGTTAATTTTAGAGATAATCGGGTTCGTTAAGCCTAAGGAGTTGGGACTCCGAGCAGGATCAAAAGAATGGAAGGAAATCTTCTTGAAATCACTAACACACTTTCGTTATGTTACTTGGTTTATTTAACAATTGCACAATTTCTTGGAGTTAGTATTGCTTATTTTATTTATTTCACACACGGTTAGACGTCGGCGGGCGCGTATCGCGTTACTCTGGCGGCCGTCGACCGAATATGTCACCTGAGACGCTGATAGTACGGCTCGCGTGAACTTCGCTGTGCTCGTGTAATATCTTGCGCGATAATTATAATAACGATTTCCGATAACACGTTATGCTTGATTGATTCCCGACACTATCTATTCCGCCTTGTGTAACCGGTTATATAGTCTGATCGATGCCCGGTCAGCATTCTGATCGATTGCGTCGATCGGTTGCGTGATATTGATTAATCAATATTACGCTCGATTTGATCATCAAATTTAGACATTTGCTGATCAGCTTTTTCGCAATGTTCTCGCGATGCATTTCTGTGGTCTTTCGAAAGACTGGTCGCGATTTCGGCGGTCACACATTTGTGTCATCTTTCGAAAGACTTTTCGAGGTTCATGCGACCTAATTTTGTTGCCATGCGGACTACTTTTATTATTGGTTGTAGACCTGGCTACAACATCCCCCTCCCCTGTTATTAAAAGAAAACGGAGGTACAAAGTTTTCGCTTTTTACATAATTTTTTGTTTTTTTTTTCCGATACATTTTTTGGTATAATCGTTTACTTAGAATCGAATACTTTCACTTATTCTAACGGCGCGATCTACATTGCGTGAGTTATTATTTCATTTTATTTTTTCTTTCTTAATACAATTATTATTGTTGCGATAACAATGATTATTATTAATGAGCTGCTAATTGATACAGGATATACAAAGTGTTTTTGTTGGAAGAAAGGTATCTCGTTATTGCTTATTTCGTTTTTCATGTCATTTAATTTCTTTGTTAATTCTGTCAGGTCTGTTGCGTCTTGTATAATTTTTAATTTTATTTTTTCTGTCTTATTTGCCTTGAACGTTTCGCTTAGTAGTGTAATGTTATATTTTGGTAGATACGTTTTTATTTCTTTTCCCTTATTGGTGCTTGTAGATTTTATTGTCGCGTCTGATGTGACTATTTTGCAATTGTCTGATAACGTTATTTTTCCTGTATTTGTAACGGTTGTACGCGTTTCTTTATTATTTTTGCATGAAATTGTAATAGTTTGTTTCGCTGGTGTGGAATATAGCCAAGAATATGAATTGCTTAAGGCTATCCATATACTATTTTTTATTGTTATGTATTTAATATTACAATTGTTATAACAGTTGTCATTTTCTATATATATATCTATTTCGCATAGCGGGTCGGTTTTTACATTTCTTATTGGAAAGATTTGTTCGCACAAGTAATTTGTATTTATTTGCTTGCATTGTTTTAATTTTTCGTGAGTTAGTTTTGCGTACGTGTGTTTGTTAGTATCAAAAGCGATTAATGGATTGTTTGTTTCAATTAATGCGGATATATTTTGTTTGTATGGTACCGGTAGTGGTATTACGTTTAATATTTCGTATAGCGGAAGTGCAATTAATGGGAAATGTAGGATTGTGTACACGTTTGTTTTGTCGCAGTGCGCGCTCATTGTCGTTACTTTTTTTATTGTATGCCAATCCTCTTCTCTTATTTTAAATGGGAAATATGATCCTTGTGGTATTTGTGTGATTGCTTCTTTAAGATTTTTTATTATTTCTTCTAACGGTATTAGTCGCGGGTGTAGTATTCCACTTTTTATCGCCATTAGGTATTCTAGTGTGTCTTCCGCGTTTTGTGTCACTGCTGCAAGTATTGCGTTGGTGATTATAAAGTGTTCTTTTATATTTTCGCTACTTATTTCTGTTGTTAGCGTCATTTCTAATTTTTTGATTGCATTAGCTAAAATGTTTTCGTTATTCTGGATTATTTCTTCATGGTTGCTTATATGCGCTATTGTCGCGTTTATGATTTTGATTTGGTTCTTTATTATGTGCTCTGTCGTTTGTTGTTTGTTGTCTAGGATACTTAGTTGCTCATTGATTAATTTTCTATCTTCATTGTCCATTGTTCCAAATAATGTTTTGGCAATAGTTCCTATTCCATCTATTAGTCCTCGTTTCGTTTTTGTCTCTTGTGCTTTATACAGAGCGTTTATTCTTTTTATTAAGTGTTTTAACCGCTGGTAATTGTTTTCAATTATGATATTATAGTTCTGACATGACCCCTTGTTTGTGAGGTGTAACATCGTGCATATATTTTGCGTTTTTTGAATGTATTCTTCTATTTGTTCTGTTCGCTTTTCGATTGGCGAAATATCTATTTTTATAATTATCTTCCAGAATGACTCGATTATGTTCAGTTTTCCTATTTCTTCGAAGTATATTCCGGGGTGATGCTCGAAGTTTTCTACTTCAAATGGTAGTTTTTTCTCTTCTTCTCCATTGGTCATCCATATCTTTATTCTGCAAAAATAAAAATTCTTATTTCTCCTGAAAATTTTTCGATGCTCGAATTCGGTGTTTTTTCTTTTTTATCCTGTTCCCAGGTGTAATATTACTTTATTCTGAATTTGTTATCTTCGTTAAACGATTCTCTTGTGAATCTGTTGAGCTTGCTTTTTTACGACGCATATCGTTTCTCTTGGTGTCTTATTTATTATATCGGTGTGATCCTTCTAATATTTCATTGTTGCGATGAGCTCCCTGGCTGCATTTCGTCAGTTGTCGAAGTGCCTTCCTTGTGACACCATGGGATTTAACGGAAATTTTTGTCGTGATCCGCCTGTATTCGATGATCGGTCCGTGGCGGATGCGTCTGATGACGAAGGTTTCGATATCGAAATCGACGATAATGACGTCGATGAGTTTATGGGCCAGCCTGACGCTCAGGCCCATTTCCAACGCGTGCGCGAGTGGTTGGTAATTGTCAACCGTTTTTATGATAATGGTACTTTTTATGTGTGTGGCGATTGCATCTGGTTCGCCACCGATGAAGCTCCTGGTAGGGTTTTCGAGTTGCCGTGGTCCGTGGAGCTGTATGAGTTGCTCATATCCATGCCTGACGCTGTACTTGCCAATGTGGTGGTGGAGGATGATGAGGTAGAGGACGAGGAGCTGGAAGATCCGGACGATCCCGTCGAGGTGGCCGCTCTAGACGAGATTGATCTAGGGAATGATCCCGCGCCGGCGAGGGACCGCTCTCCTGGGGCCTGATGTGATGCATGCCTCGTACTATCATAATTTAGTTTGTAATGTAGTTATTTAGTGTAGTGTAGTACTGTGTTTTCGTAACTTTGGATGTTGGATTATTTTCCGGACCTGGGATTCTTCTTTGGTGAGTCCCAACATTTTTATTTTTATTTTCTTATTATTTTTATTTTATTCTGTATTGTGTGCTTTTTCTTTTATCTCCTTTTTAATTTTCAACGAACGGTTTAATTCGGTTCGCGTGCACATTTATCGTTCGGCGGCCCATTTTTATTTTATAGTTTAAATCGCTTAATTTTTCTAAAATTGTGTAGGGTCCGATCCATAACGCGTCTAGCTTTTTTGATCTCCCTCGCCGAACTGTTTCGTCGTGTAGTAGGACTTTATCTCCTATTTCGAACGTGCGTATTTTTGTTTTTCTGTCGTAGGTTTCCTTCGCTTTTTGTTTTTCTTCTTTTACATTTTCCTTCGCTATCTGATTCGCGGCTCGTATTCTTTCACGGAGTTCTTGCGCATAATCATCGTATGTATACGATGATTTCGGTGAGCTAATTAGGGCCGTAGGTAGTGGTGCCTGGTGCCCGTATACCAGTTCGAACGGCGTGAATCCCGTAGCGGTGTGCGGTGTCGTATTATATGCGAACATCGCATACGGTATCCATTCGTCCCAGTCTGTCTGATCATTATTAATATAATATCGTAAATATTCGGTTAATGTCCGATGTGATCTTTCGAGTGCTCCGTTTGTTTCTGGATGATAGGCCGTCGTTTGCAATTTTTGTATTTTTAATAATTTGCACGTATTTTTAAATAATTCGCTGGTAAAGTTTGTTCCTTGGTCGGTCAGTATTTTGTCTGGAATTCCATATTCTAATATAATTTTTGTGACAAATTCTTTCGCTACTGTTGTCGCCTCTTGATTTTGTATTGATATTCCTTTGCTAAATTTTGTTAAACTATCCTGGAATGTCAATACATATTTGTTTTCCATCGTTGTTATAGGCAAAGGTCCTACAATATCTAACGCGCATTTCTCAAATGGTTTTGTTGGCGTATCTGTTATCATTAACGGTGCTTTAGCGCGTCGTTGCAATTTATTTTTCTGGCAATATTCACATTTTGAGATGTATTGCTCAACATCTCTTTTTAATCCTGGCCAGTTGTGGTGTAATCGTATTCTATTTATTGTTCGTTCAACGCCCTGGTGTCCTCCTATAGGTGCGTTGTGATATTCATATAATATTTGTTTCTTTTCTTCTTCTTTATATTGTTTTTCTGACGCGACGTCGTCAGTTTGCTGCCCTTCTGTTATTGCTGCTACGTTACGACTCAATGCGTCAGCGTTAGCGTTTGCTTTCCCAGCTTTATGTATTATTTCATAATCGAATTCTTCCAATTTTAATCTCCATCTGACTAAACGTGATCCGGGATCTGTTACGTTAAATAACCATATTAACGGTTTATGATCGGTAATTATTTTAAATTTTGTCTCGTATAAATAAGGTCTGAAATGTTTTACTGCCCATACTATTGCGAGTAATTCCTTTTCAGTCGTATTATAATTCTGTTCTGCTCGTGATAGTACACGGCTGGCATACGCGACGGGTTGGTCTTGACCTACCTCGCCTTGCGATAAGACGGCTCCTATTGCATAATCCGATGCATCCGTTGTTAGGAGGAATTCTCTCGTGAAGTCTGGATATTTTAATATCGGTGCCATCGTTAATTTATTTTTTAGCGTATCAAATGCATTTTGCTGTTTTTCGGTCCATTCGAATTTCTCTCCCTTTTTTGTGAGTTTTGTTAGGGGTTTTGCTATTCGTGAGAAATCTTCGATAAATTTTCGGTAATATCCGGCTAATCCGATGAATGATTGCACATCTTTTACCTTTTTGGGCATAGGGAAATTTTTTACGGTGTGCAGTTTTGATGGATCTGGCGAAATTCCATTTTCCGTAATTATGTGTCCTAAATAAATTACTTCTTTTCTTAAAAATTCGCATTTGTCCGGTTGGAGCTTTAGATTGTTCTCTCTTAGTCTTTGGAGAACTAATTTTAATCTTTTGTTATGCTCTATTAGGCTAGGACCGTATATTACAATATCGTCAAGATACACTAGACATTTAATTCCTTGCAACCCTGTTAAAATTGAATTCATTAATCGTTGGAAGGTTGCAGGTGCGTTTTTTAGACCAAATGGCATTCTATTAAATTCATAATGACCATGTGGTGTAGAGAATGCCGTTTTATTTTTATCTCGCTCCGTCATTGATATCTGGTGGTAACCTGATGCGAGATCCAGTGTCGTGAAGTATTTCGCGTTGCCCAGCTGATCAAGTATATCCGTTATATTGGGCAACGGGAATGAATCTCCGATTGTGAGATCGTTTAACTTTCTGAAGTCTATTACAATTCGTAATTTTGTTTTTCCTGACGCATCTATCTTTTTGGGCACGACTAATAGTGGTGCGTTCCATTGGCTGACGCTCGGTCTGATAATTTTTTGTTTCAACATTTCTTGAATCTGTTTATTTACCTCGTCTTTGTGTTTTTCCGGTAAACGATAAGGTCGTACGTTTACTGGTGCTGAATCTGTTCGTACTGATATTTCATGCTTAATCTTTGTTGTGCATGATAATGTATCCCCTTCTAGGTGGAACACGTCATTATATTCGTGACATAATCTTAATATAGATTTTCGTTCTTCCTCATTTAAATGTTCTGTGCGCAAGGAACCGACCTGCATCCATCGAGAGAATAGGACCATCATCTCTGTGGAGTACCGGTCGTGGGGATTCGAAAGAATACATGTATATATGTATATTGTAATATATATATATATATATATATATATGTATCATTGTATTGTTGACGTGTTATTCTAAACACGTTATTTGCGATAAATATCATCACATGCCTCGGTAGTCGAAAGGATAAGATGCCTGCCCGGTAAGCAGGAGATCCAGGTTCGATTCCTGGCTGAGGTGGTATTTTTTCGCAAAATAATTACGAGTTTTCACGACTGGTTCGTGGTCGGGCCCCGCCGTGACGCACCCTCCCTTCTTATTTAGGTTGTTTATTTGCTCTTCTCGAGCTATTGATTTTGTCTCTTTATTTTTTGTCTGTATTGCGTTCACAAATTCTTGTGTTATTTTTTCTTGTGTATTTATTTCTTCTATTATCACTTGTGGTACTTGCACCATTTTTTCTTCTTCTGTAATATTTATTATACTTATTGGGCATGTATAATTTCGTGGTTCAACTAGGCAACATCCAATAAAAATTCCAGGTATCATTTCCTCTGGTTTCGTCAATCCCATTATATTTTGATTAGTTGTGACTTGCACGATTGTTTCGCTGCGCGGCCCTAAGGTTACGCGCCTGTATGGGTACAGTCTGAATTTCGTATTTTGAAATTGTACTAAATTTGTTCTTGGATTGAACGCAGTCATGTATTTCCAAATAAAATCTGCTCCTAGGATTGCATCGTATTCCATTGGCGCATTATCTCGCACTATGTATACGGGGTGTCGTATCTTTTCTCGCGACAGTTGCACCGTAATATGTGTTTTGCCCAATGTTATTATTTCATGTCCTGTTATGTCTGTTAGCTTAGTTTTTTCTTCATAGATTAGGACGTGGTCTAGAACATGTTTCAGTTTTATTATTGTTGCTGATGCTCCCGTATCAAACAAGAAATTTATGTGTGTTGACGAGCGGTGTCCCCTTGACGTGTGCCACGCGATACTCTGACGCGGGACGCGGGACGGTCGATTTATCTTCGCCGGTTTCGCTCTTTTTATTTTTAAAGTTCTTTGCGGAATTTTCTCTTCGCGAATTCGAAAAATTTTTTCCGGAATTTTTGCTGTTTTCCGGTTTTCCATTTAATGTCCAACATTCGTGTCGTAAATGTCCTATCTTTTTGCAATAGCTACACTGTTTTTCAATTGTATTTATTCGTGGTTGTCTTTCTGACTTAGGCAGGGTATATCTGTTTGAAAAACGGCTAGTCCTACAATCGTATCCGTAATGACCGATTTTTCCGCATTTTTCACAACGCGGACTAGGTGTATGCGCTTTAAATACTGGCCGATTTCGATAGGTTAGCGTTCGTATGCTAGGTCCTCGCGTTTTTTCTTCCGCGATTACTCCTGCGATTGCTTCCTGTATTGTTTGATATCGCTGCGATCGTACAATTAATTTAATTTCGTCATGTAAACCATTCTGGTAATTGTGGAGCGCCTGCTCTTTTATATTTTCTAAGATCGCGCGTTGCTGTTCGACCGTATGATTTTTTCCTTCTTCCATGGATTCGTATAATTCCATGGCTATATTTTCGGTTCGTCTGCCGAATTCTTGTGCATTCTCGTTTGGTTTTTGTTTGAGCGAGTTGAATTCGAGTTGCAAATGTGCGGTGCTTCGTTTGCTCAAATATTCCTTTTCTAATTCTCGTTTCAATTGTTCGAAGTTTATTATATCTCGCGTACGGAAATCCATCATGGCCTTGCCTTTGAATTTAGTGCAAAGAATGGCTTCTAATAGAGAATGTTCATCCGCGGGATGTATATTTTTTATCGCGTACGTACTTGCGTTTAGAAATTCGTACACGCGTCCTCGTGACGTGCCGTCGATCTCTGGGATCATGTTACGCGCGTCTTTCAGTGTGAGGAATGCCATTTCCCGGCTGGTTTCGTATATCTCGATACGAACGTCCATAAGTTAGATTTAACGGGTGAGGCAGAAAATCCTGAGATATTCTCGTTTGTTCGCCCATAGGCAATTGTGTTTGCCGGCTTAATCCGTTGACTTGCACACGGAGATCGCGTATTTCATCCATTAATTCTCGAAGGAGACTGTTATCGGGCGGTGCGTCGATTGTGACGCGGCGGTTCGTTCGACTTTCTTGTGGTCCATGTCTCTCGACCGAATGTCGTAGTTGTAAAATTTCGTTGTCGATTTCATTCTGTTGTTCGACAGGTGAGTGAGCCATTTCGTTTATTAAAGATTGGTATATATTAAAAGAATTGAATATGCTTCCGTCTCATAGGTTTGTATGTATGTTTTTTCGCGCTTGTACGTGTGTGTTAATGTGAGAGTCGATGTCGTTCGGTTCGAGCAAGCTGTAATCTTTTTCGTCGTATGGAAATTCGCGTTCTGTTATTACGTGGACGTCTTCGTCACTATCGTATTGTAGTACGCGGCGCACGTTATCGCGTATTTCTTTTAATGCGTTTCTCGCGGTATTTAACGCGGAGATAGTATGCGGAAAGTTTACAGAATTATTTATTGACCGCGATTTTGGCCAAGTCGCATTTGCTACGCTGTCCTTCGCTGCGGACATTCGCCTTTTTAAAATATAATTTTTTGGACTTACATTAGTAGATAAATCGCATACGCTCGCATGTTCGCTGCTTGTGCTGGTGCGTCAATTGGCTGCGTGTAGTAGTGCGTGTCGGTGAAGCGTCCTTGCTGCCTGGTATCGTTGTACACGGTCAGCGCTGGCTGGCTCTCGGTGCTCGTGGACTCTCTGGTCGTTGCTCCGCTGCCACTGGACACTCGTTGTCGTAGGTCGGCACTCTACTAATATTGCACTGTACACTTGACACAATTTCGTGGGCGGCTTATTTTTTGACGGGGCCTTTTCCGTCCGCCTGTTTTCTACAGGTCTTGTATTTTCTGTTTATTGAGAATTTGATTCTTCTGCCTGCTTGTAATGTTTATTATTGCAGGTCTTATCTTGTTTGGGCGGCTTATTTTTTGACGGGGCCTTTTCCGTCCGCCTGTTTTCTACAGGTCTTGTTTCTTCAAGAAGGAAAAAAAATTTTTTTTTTTTTTCTTCTGCCCGTAATGCAATGCGTCGGGGCTTACTCGTTTGATTCTGCTGGCTTGATTAACGATGATCCTCTTAAGTTGTTGTTCTTGTGGATGGTTTTGACTATCCCACCGCTGCCACCAAAATGTTGTACCCCGGATGGGCTACAACGTTAATTTTAGAGATAGTCGGGTTCGTTAAGCCTAAGGAGTTGGGACTCCGAGCAGGATCAAAAGAATGGAAGGAAATCTTCTTGAAATCACTAACACACTTTCGTTATGTTACTTGGTTTATTTAACAATTGCACAATTTCTTGGAGTTAGTATTGCTTATTTTATTTATTTCACACACGGTTAGACGTCGGCGGGCGCGTATCGCGTTACTCTGGCGGCCGTCGACCGAATATGTCACCTGAGACGCTGATAGTACGGCTCGCGTGAACTTCACTGTGTTCGTGTAATATCTTGCGCGATAATTATAATAACGATTCCGAACGACACGTTATGCTTGATTGATTCCCGACTCTATCTATTCCGCCTTGTGTAACCGGTTATATAGTCTGATCGATGCCCGGTCAGCATTCTGATCGATTGCGTCGATCGGTTGCGTGATATTGATTAATCAATATTACGCTCGATTTGATCATCAAATTTAGACATTTGCTGATCAGCTTTTTCGCAATGTTCTCGCGATGCATTTCTGCGGTCTTTCGAAAGACTGGTCGCGATTTCGGCGGTCACACATTTGTGTCATCTTTCGAAAGACTTTTCCAGGTTCATGCGACCTAATTTTGTTGCCATGCGGACTACTTTTATTATTGGTTGTAGACCTGGCTACAACAAAAGTAATAAAATAAGAAATACTAAACTCAAGAATTTGTGCATTTATTAAATAAACCAATTAAAATAAAGAAAGTGTGTTAGTGAATTCAAGAAGATTTCCTTCCATTCTTTTGATCCTGCTCGAAGTCCCAACTCCTTAGGCTTAACGAACCCGACTATCTCTAATATTATCGTTGTAGCCCATACGGGTTACAACATTATATATAATTATATTATACATAATGAGATCTATTAATATTACAAATTATATGCAATTATATCAAAATATTTATAACTCCATATTAAATTATATAAAATTATATTAAAATTTTTTTCAGTAAAAAGTTTATATCTAATTATATGCAATTATATTAAAATATTTATAATTCCATATAAAATTATATCGAATTTTTTTTCGAAGAAAAAGTTTATATCTAATTAGAAATGATTATATCAAAATGCTTACAACTTCAAATTGAATTATTCAAAACTATATTTCTTTTCAAATAGAAAGATATACATTAAATTATATAAAAATTTATACATAATATATTATGATGCATCAAACTAGATATAAATGATAACATCTAAACGAGAAACATTTCCGAGATATTATGAGTTTAGTTGATATTGTATGAATTATACATATAAACACATATACGAATATACACAATTTACGAATACATAATTTCAATCAAATATAAAGAATAAAGGATCCTTAAGGAAAATTTTAAGTTTAATATATTATAGGTGTACAAAAAAGTTCTGAGCTTTAGATTTCATATAACCGAAATAACAATTTAAATTTTATATATCTTCCCGCCTTTTTGCGGTTTTAAAGCATTGACATTTGGCCTTCTAAAATGCCATATGGTTTGGCGTTTGATGCACATAACCTCAAAAATCAGTAGTGTTCACGATGGCAATAACAAAAGAGCATATTCGATTTTCCATCCACTTTGCGTTTCATCTGAAGAAAAATGCTGCTGAAGTCACTGCAATAATTTGTGCTGCATATGGAGAGAACGCTGTAAGTCATACTACATGTAAAAGATGGTATCAAAAATTTCGCCAAGGAGATTTCAATCTTGAAGATGAACCGCGTGCTGGACGCCCTCAAAAGATTGAAACGGACGAATTGCAAGCACTGCTGGATATAAATTCTGCGCAAACTGAAAAGGAGCTTGCAGAACAGCTTGGCGTTATGCAGCAAATCATTTCCGTACGTTTACATACGATGGGAAAGGTTCAGAAGGAAAGCAGATGGGTTCCGCATGAATTGTCTGAAGACAACAAAAATCGTCGGCGTGACACTGCACTCACTTTGCTTTCAAAGTTCCGGAAAAAAGATTTTCTGCACAAAATCATTACAGGCGATGAAAAGTGGATTCTTTATGCTAACTCTAAACGTAGAAAATCATGATTTGACTTTGGTTAACCTTCGACATCGACGCCAAAGCCCAATACACACGCCAAGAAAGTTTTGCTCTGTATCTAGTGGGATTGGAAAGGTGTGTTATATTACGAGTTGTTATAACCGGGTGAAACAATCACGGCAGACCGTTACCAACAACAATTGACCAATTTGAGCGATGCATTAGAAGAAAAGACGCCATTTACTGGCCAAGGACATCGTAAAGTGATCTTGACAATGCTCGACCACATGTTGCGAAAGCGACTCAGGACCATATCTTTGCGTTAGGCTGGGAACTTCTCTCGCACGCGGCGTATAGTCCAGACATGGCACCTTCCGATTACTACCTATTCCGGCCGCTACAGCATCATTTGGCTGATACACATTTTGTGAGATTTGAAGAGATACGAAAATGCATTGATGACTTTATCGCTTCGAAGCCGGTGAGCTTCTATCATCAAGGAATTCGCAAGCTACCCGAAAGATGGCAAAAGGTCGTTGATGCAAACGGGGAATAATTCGCTGATTAATATTTTTTTGTTTGTTTTTAAATAAAGATTGAATTTTACAAAAAAAAGCTCAGAACTTTTTTGTACACCTAATAATTACACTGGTTTACTTCGTTTATTTTACGAAAAACTTAATATTTTATATATAAAATTGTTCATAAATATATATAAATACAAATATTATAAATAAATATACTTATAAAAATATATTAATTTTTCATATTTATCACAAAAATGAATCTATGAAAAACTTCTATCTAATTGTATTTAATCTAATTGTATTTAAAAATATATAATTATATCTATTTTATCATAATGATGTCATCTTGTTATTTGGGTGTATATATATATATATATATATATATATATATATATATATATATACATATAATTAAATATAATTATGCATTTTTAAATAGAATTAGATTAAGTTTTTAATCTAATTCATTCCATTTTTGTGGTAAATATGAAAAACTAATATATTTTTATAAGCATATTTATTGATAATACTTGTATTTATAT
This sequence comes from Pogonomyrmex barbatus, assembly GCF_055798465.1. Taxonomy (NCBI): domain Eukaryota; kingdom Metazoa; phylum Arthropoda; class Insecta; order Hymenoptera; family Formicidae; genus Pogonomyrmex; species Pogonomyrmex barbatus. Next base: position 4,185,430 of record NW_028297111.1, on the reverse strand, counting down.
AAACAATCTCATATATAAAATATTAAGTTTTTCATAAAATAAACGAAATAAATCAGTGTAATTATAATAAAATAAACGAAGTAAATCAGTGTAATTATATTAAACTTAACATTTTCTTTAAGAATCCTTTATCCTTTATATTTGATTAAAATTATGTGTTCGTAAATTGTGTATATTCGTATAAGGATGATTCAGAACAATCGTTTGTCCTTAAAATGTCATATTCCTGAGTCGATTCTAAGATGATTTTTTTTTCTATCAAATTTTTATCAGAAGCTTAGTTTTTTAAGAGAATTATAAAGACAAAACAGTTCGTGAATTACGGACCGCATACAGAAGATAGGCAGGAGCGGTACAACTCACTATCCGATACGGGCGATTACATGAGGCACTCGATGCAATCAGTTGATAGCTACACGCGAGTATTGATACATGCAACATATGCATGTTGCATCTTATACATACACACACGCCCGCGCGCGTGCGCGCGGATGCACGCACATGCACATGCAATCTGAATATGTCATCCTGTATATGTATGTACGTATAAATCGTACACTATCAAATAAACTCGTAATATCTCGGAAATGTCTCTCGTTTAAATATTATTATTTATACCTAGTTTAATACATCATAATATATTATGTATAAATTTTTATATAATTTAATGTATATTTTTTTATTTGAAAAAGAATATAGTTTTGTATAATTCAATTTGAAGATGTAAGCATTTTGATATAATCATTTCTAATTAGATAAAAACTTTTTCTTCGAAAAAAATTTCAATATAATTTTACATAATTGTACATAGAATTATTAATAATTTGATATAATTACATATAATCAGACATAAAGTTTTTACTCAAAAAAAATTTCAATATAATTTCATATAATTTGACATGGAGTTATAAATATTTTGATATAATTACATATAATTAGATCTAAACATTTTATCCGAAAAGAATTTCAATATAATTTTATATGGAATTATAAATATTTTGATATAATTGCATATAATTAGGTATAAACTTTTTCCCCGAAAAAAATTTCAATTTAATTTTATATAATTTGATATGGAGTTATAAATATTTTGATATAATTGCATATAATTTGTAATATTAATAGATCTCATTATATATAATTATATATAATTATATTTAATATGATATAATTATATATAATTAGATATAAACTCTTTTTCCCGGGCTATTTCAGAAACAAGTCTCTTCGTAAAGCCAGGTTTCTTGTTCAAAGTTTTAATGTTCTCTCAATCAATGAATGATTTTTGGATGAACGGTGCATGGAAACCACGGAAGGAGAATCATTTTTTAAAGTAAACAAATATCTTCATTGAAAACACTTATGTTTTCTTAAGTTCACTTTTTTTTTCCCACATAAAAATGATATTTTTATTCAAGACCATATGAAAGACAACACATATATGATTGAATTTGTTTTTTTATGAATTACATTATTACATTAATGAAAATACGCCATTTCATTTTAAAAAATCATGATGATGTTGATGTCACAAAAAATATGACAGTGAAAAAAATTTTTGCTCATCGCAATATGTGTCCCTTCAAATCGAACAACTTTCTTCTATAGTATTTTCTCGTATTATCAAAAACGAAAATATTTTAAATGATCAGGTTATAGAAAACACCTTATATAATACATTGTCAAAATATAATTCTTTTTAAGACAATTACAATTAAAAACCTGAACTAGTTTATGAAATCTAATATTTATACACAATTTAATATTTATTTTTTAAAAGATTATATGTAAGATTATATTTATAAAGATTATATATTTAAAAGATTATATAAATCTTAAATATCATAACTTTCAATGAAGTTTACATGGTTTCACAATGTTTATCTTATATACAGAATACATTCTTTTGTGTTTTATTTGTTTTTCATTTTTTAAAATTTCTTTATAATTTAAATTATAATATTGCATCATCATTCGCTACTTTTTAATGTTTAATTAAAATAATAATAATATATTTAATAATAATAAAATAATTATAATATAAAAAATAATAATAATATAATTAAAATAACAAAATAGCATATTATCTTCAAGGCAATTGAATAAGAAAAAATTAAAGCACAAACATATTCACTTAATTTTATATATCAAAAATTAATTATAAATTAATTTTGAATAAATCGATTCTATCTAGTAAAATTTTTTTATAAAAAAAAAGTAGAGAGAATAAAAAAATTTCAATTTTATGATTAAATACTAAGTATACAAACGTCGAGACGTGCTTATTGAATATATAATAGAAAGTATAATAGAAATATAATAGAAAGATGGTTAATGCTACAAAATGTCTGATAAAATTACCTTTTTAAAAAAAAGTAAAAAAAAGGGTGTCAAGTATGAATGCTTGAAAGAAAAAAGAAACTATTGTTAACCAAGTTAAAAAATAGAATTTAATTGACAATATTTTTTATTTTCTTTTTACTCTAATCCATGTGGTAGTAGTTTTAATTTAAAAAAAAAAAGTTATATTATGAAATTGCTATATCTACGCAATTCTAGTTGTGATCGAACTAAAAAATAAAATTTAAGTGCTAATATCTTTATGATCTTTGTATTCATTGAAGAGCCTGCCTATTCTAACTCAAATGTACTAGTTTTAATTAAAAAACAAAAAATCTATTTCCACATTGTCAACTCAACTCAAATGATATCATTTGTATAAAAAATTTGATATCACTAACTGGCGCCAAGTTATAATCCTACTATAAAAATTATTCTACTTAAACTCAAATGATATATATTAAAAAATAAAATTTAACTGACAATATATTTTATTTTAAGAAAATAGAACCTAAGTGGTACGTATCTTCATTGGAGAGTCTTTTTACTCTAACACATGTGATAGTAGTCTTAATTCTTTAAAAAAATTTGAATTTTGAATGAAGAATCTTCCTATTTTGACTGAAATAATACTTGTTAAGCCTTAATTTTAAAAAAAAATTTTGTTTCCACATTGCCAACTCAAATGACTGTAATAATGTATAAAATTTGTATAAAAGATTTGATATCAATAATTGGCGCCAAGTTATGTATGTTCTATAAACATTGAGCTACAAGTCCACCTTAGTCAAATTATTTATATTTCAATTATATTTCAATTGTATAAAAGATTTGATATACCATTATTTAAAAAAAAATAAAACTCAAGTAGTAATATCTTTAATTTAAAAACCAAATTATATGTATATCTTTCTATCCATTCAAGACTTCTTTTTCTCCAAGGTAGTAATTATTTAGCTCTAAAATATTATTATATTCTCAAAATTCAAAATTTTTTTAAAGAATTAAGACTACTACCACACGGATTAGAGTAAAAAGATTCTTCAATGAAGATACATACCACTTAGGTTCTATTTTCTTAAAATAGAAGATATTGTCAGCAAAATTTTATTTTTTAATACATATCATTTGAGTTCAAGTAGAATAATTTTTATAGTAGGATTATAACTTGGCGCCAGTTAATCATATCAAATCTTTTATACAAATGATATCATTTGAGTTGAGTTGGTAATGTGGAAATAGATTTTTTTGTTTTTTAATTAAAACTAGTACATTTGAATTAGAATAGGCAGGCTCTTTAATAAATATAAAGATCACAAAGATATTAGCACTTAGATTTTATTTTTTAATTCGATCACAACTAGAATTGCGTAGATATAGCAATTTCATAACATAACTCTTTTTTAAAAAATTAAAACTACTACCACATGGGTTAGAGTAAAAAAAAAAATAAAAGGTATTGTCAATTAAATTCTATTTTTTAACTTGGTTAACAATAGTTTCTTTTTTCAAGCATTCACTATACTTGACACCCTTTTTTTACTTTTTTTTAAAAAGATAATTTTATAGTGATATCAGACATTTTGTAATATTAACCATCTTTCTATATTCGATAAGCACGTCTCGTTTTTATACTTGAGATTTTTTTCTATAATTACATATATACATGAATATGATCTAGATAACATCGAATTAAAGTTATAATTTTATTAATCTCATCGTTAATTTAGAGTTTCATTTGTACACACATATTAGTTCCATTTAGGATATCATTTATTTCTCTTTTGAACATTGATAACTTTCATGTAACTCTTTTATTTAAACATGCAAGAGAAAGAAACTTAAAATAAATAAATATCTTTGTAGACAAAAGAGAGGGTGTAATGGCAATAAGAGCCCAGCGCAGTAGTAAGAGCGCATATAAATTTATTGAATAATCAAAATGACATAAAGATTATCGCGAGGAATGACGAAACGCAAGAGCGGACGTTTCGGCTAATCTTTTAGCCTTCATCAGCGCAAATTAACAAAAGTAGTTAAATACAAATAGACAAGGACATATTGCAAATTATCGCTCATTAAATCATATCATTTTAATCGCACATATCAAAGTTCATAAAAAAACGGAAGTTTCTCTCACACTGCAGCGCATAATCCTGGTATATGATACCAATAGTTAGGATGGCCAGCTCCTCGATTAATGTCGGAAGCTGAGAGATCCCAACATTGTCAGGGCAAGAAGCTATGATTCGTTTGTAAAAATAATCTGTAAATGACTAGAGTATCTTATGCGAGGCGATATGAGAGAGTCGTAAGAAAACATATAAAAAGCTTACTTACAGATACATAAAGATACATAAAGATCTCAATAACAGGAGCATAATTCGATTTACTAAATTACAAATAGCGCAGCAAGTCTCAACGCACTAACAATTACATGATACTGACATTTTGCAGCAGTACGAATAACTCTCGTCGATTAGACAATCAAGAGTCGAAAACTTTCACTTTCGGAAGGATAACAAAAATGTTCGAACAATAATAATATAAATTTAAGAAGAACAAAGAAGCACAGTAACAACAAAACGATGGTAAAAATTTTTAATAAAATATACTGACGAATGTATAAAAGAAAAAATAACAAATAATAAATAATATAATGCGAGAGAAAAAACGCTAGGTATAAATTTGGCTGTGAACGGTTCTTAGAAACCATCAAGTCTTGGTACAAGTCCCAGAAGATAAAAAGCATGTGTCAAATGGTAGAAAAATAAATATAAAAATGTAAAAACCATACGTATATATCAAAGACATAAAAATACAGAATAAAATAATTTAATGAAAAATCAAATTTTAGAGAGTTTTTCCATTACATTTTAGATACATTTCCGGGAGACATTCCGTATCAGTCTGCAAATTAATACTATTCTTCAGTCTTTTAATATACAGTACTTCAGAAATTAGTCGTTTGTATAAGTGTGGTTCTCTGTCTAAAATTTCTACATTTTCCCAATCAAACTCATGGTTAACTGCTAGTCTGTGGTCAGTTATCACAGAATGGATACCCGTATTCCGTCGGATATGATTTTTATATTCTGAGATCTGATGAGTAGTTGTCTTTTGGTTTGTCCCACATATGAAGCATCGCAATTCTCACAGTTAATTTTGTAGACAACATTGCTGTGAGCAGATGGTGGATGAGAGTCTTTGCCAACTTTAATAAACGTGTTGAGTTTATTGAGACTACGATATGCCAATTTGAAATTCGAGTCTTTAATAATTTTCTTAAATTGTTCGGAAATTGCAGGAACGTAAGGTATAGTAAAAAAAGAAATTCTTTCCGAAACGACCATCTTTCCAATGTCAGATTTAGAGTTACTCTTGTGGAAAAGTGTCTTGAGGCGTTCATGCAAGACATTAAAAACGAAATCCAGTAAATAACCACTATCCAGTAAAATTTCGACTACCACAGATTAACGTTTTTACAGTGGAATGTCGGGTGTGAAAGTAAAATGGCTCTGTCAAATAGTCCCAGTGGCGGTGCCTCTTTTTTGGCATACCGGATGATTCGAGAGGAAATGTAAATATTAGGTGTACAAAAAAGTTCTGAGTTTTTTTTTGTAAAATTCAATCTTTATTCAAAAACAAACAAAAAAATATTAATCAGCGAAATATTCCCCGTTTGCATCAACGACCTTTTGCCATCTTTCGGGTGGCTTGCGAATTCCTTGACGATAGAAGCTCACCGACTTCGAAGCGATAAAATCATCAATGCATTTTCGTATCTCTTCAAATCTTACGAAATGTGTATCAGCCAAATGATGCTGCAGTGACCGGAATAGGTAGTAATCGGAAGGCGCCATGTCTGGACTATACGCCGCGTGCGGGAGAAGTTCCCAGCCTAACGCAAAGATATGGTCCTGAGTTGCTTTCGCAACATATGGTCGAGCATTGTCATGAAGCAAGATCACTTTACGACGTCCTTGGCCAGTAAATGGTCTCTTTTCTTCTAATGCATCGCTCAAAAATTGATCAAATTGATCAATTGTTGTTGGTAGCGGTCTGCCGTGATTGTTTCATCCGGTTGTAATAACTCGTAATATAACACACCTTTCCAATCCCACCAGATCAACACAGAGCAAAACCTTCTTGGCGTGGATATTAGGCTTTGGCGTCGATATCGAAGGTTGATCAGAGTCAACCCATGATTTTCTACGTTTAGGGTTATCATAAAGAATCCACTTTTCATCGCCTGTAATTTTGTGCAGAAAATCTTTTTTCCGGAACTTTGAAAGCAAAGTGAGTGCAGTGTCACGCCGACGATTTTTGTTGTCTTCGGACAATTCATGCGGAATCCATCTACCTTCCTTCTGAACCTTTTCCATCCGTATGTAAACGTACGGAAATGGTTTGCTGCGTAACGTCAAGCTGTTCTGCAAGCTCCTTTTCAGTTTGCGCAGAGTTTATATCCAACAGTGCTTGCAATTCGTCCGTTTCAATCTTTTGAGGGCGTCCAACACGCGGTTCATCTTCAAGACTGAAATCTCCTTGACGAAATTTTTGATATCATCTTTTACTGTAGTACGACTACAATATGATTTACTGTAGTATGACTTACAGCGTTCTCTCCATATGCAGCACAAATCATTGCAGTGGCTTCAGCAGCATTTTTCTTCAGATGAAACGCGAAGTGGAAAATCGAATATGCTCTTTTGTTATTGCCATCACTACTGATTTTTGAGGTTATGTGCATCAAACGCCAAATCGTATGGCATTTTAGAAGGCCAAATGTCAACGCTTTAAAACCGCAAAAGGGCGGGAAGATATATAAAATTTAAATTATTATTTCGGTTGTATGAAATCTAAAGCTCAGAACTTTTTTGTATACCTAATATCTCCGATAGATATGAAGGACGTCGATTGTAATATCAATCAAATATCAACTGATTGTCCGCCAAAATTATAGTAACATCCAAGAAGTTGAATTGTGTCCCGCGCCGATCTCCATTGTAAATTGCAAACGCGGGTATAAGATATTAAAGATGTTCAGAGTGTAGTTGAGTAAATCGGAGGGAGCAGCCAAAGCAATGTCGTCAACGTATCTAACAAAAAATGAGAGATTAAAAGACAAGGAATTGAGAGCTCTAGTTTCTCTTGTAATACTATGTCTGATATGATGGGTGAGAGAGATGAACCCATAGGTGTGCCAAAAGTCTGTTGGTAAAACGTTCCATTAAAGGTGAAATAAGTAGAATTTAATATGAATCTGACCGCGTCTGATAAACTCAAATTTTGAAATTGAATCTTATCAGAAATGTAATCCTATCTGGCAGAAACATTGTCAATGGCCATTTTAATGGGCACATTGGAAAACAGCGACATCCAAGGAAATCAATGAGAAATCTCTACGGAATACGGATAACCATTCTGTGATAACTGACCACAGACTAGCAGTTAACCATGAGTTTGATTGGGAAAATGTAGAAATTTTAGACAGAGAACCACACTTATACAAACGACTAATTTCTGAAGTACTGTATATTAAAAGACTGAAGAATAGTATTAATTTGCAGACTGATACGGAATGTCTCCCGGAAATGTATCTAAAATGTAATGGAAAAACTCTCTAAAATTTGATTTTTCATTAAATTATTTTATTCTGTATTTTTATGTCTTTGATATATACGTATGGTTTTTACATTTTTATATTTATTTTTCTACCATTTGACACATGCTTTTTATCTTCTGGGACTTGTACCAAGACTTGATGGTTTCTAAGAACCGTTCACAGCCAAATTTATACCTAGCGTTTTTTCTCTCGCATTATATTATTTATTATTTGTTATTTTTTCTTTTATACATTGTCGTCAGTATATTTTATTAAAAATTTTTACCATCGTTTTGTTGTTACTGTGCTTCTTTGTTCTTCTTAAATTTATATTATTATTGTTCGAACATTTTTGTTATCCTTCCGAAAGTGAAAGTTTTCGACTCTTGATTGTCTAATCGACGAGAGTTATTCGTACTGCTGCAAAATGTCAGTATCATGTAATTGTTAGTGCATTGAGACCTGCTGCGCTGTTTGTAATTTAGTAAATCGAATTATGCTCCTGTTATTGAGATCTTTATGTATCTTTATGTATCTGTAAGTAAGCTTTTTATATGTTTTCTTACGACTCTCTCATATCGCCTCGCATAAGATACCCTGGTCATTTACAGATTATTTTTATAAACGAATAGCTTCTTGCCCTGACAATGTTGGGATTTCTCAGCTTCCGACATTAATCGAGGAGCTGGCCATCCTAACTATTGATATCATATACCAGGATAATGCGCTGCAGTGTGAGAGAGACTTCCGTTTTTTTTTATGAACTTTGATATGTGCGGTTAAAATGATATGATTTAATGAGCGATAATTTGTGATATATTCTTGTCTATTTGTATTTAACTACTTTTGTTAGTTTGCGCTGATGAAGGCTATAAGATTAGCCGAAACGTCCGCTCTTGCGTTACGTCATTCCTCGCGATAATCTTTATGTCATTTTATTCAATAAATTTATATGCGCTCTTACTATTGCGCTGGGCTCTTATTGCTATTACACCCCTTTTGTCTATTTTTATATTGGAAACCTTATCGTATATGGATAAATATTTTTATTTCATCTTTATTTCAACAAGAAATGAAAGAATTATAAAATTTATCAATTAAATATACGATTATAAAAACAGTTACAAAGAATTTAAAGCCAAGTTGAAACGTTTATGTAAAATGATAATGTTAATATTAACATTTCAACTTCCTATTCTTCTGAATTTTGTCATTCAATAATTAATTTTAGCATTTTGTTCTCCATCACAATTAAATAAAGCTACCTATTTTATATAAAAATATGTATATGAATATGAATCCAGATAACATCAAATATAAATGTTCATGTAATAAAATATATAGTACCATTTACATATTTTTATACTAATTTAAAACCATAATTTTATTAATCTCATTGTTAATTTAGAATTTCATGTACACATATATTAGATCCATTTAGAGTATCATTTATGTCTCTTTTGAACATTGATAATTTTTATATAATTTTCAATATATATATGTTAATAAATCCTTTTTTCATAAAAAGAAATAAAAGAATTATAAAATTTATCATCAGGAGATTAATTATATTATGACAATAAAAATAGTTACAGAGAATCGAAAGCCAAGTTGAAACGTTTATGTAAAATGACAATGTTAATATTAACATTTCAACTTGGCCTCCTATTTTTCTAACATTATTCTTTGCCATTCAATTAATGTTTATAAATTTTTATAAAAATCGTGAAATAAAATATACTAAAATTAGTTATTTAGTTGAAAAGAATCTGAAGCCAAATTTGAAATGTTCATCTAATAAAATGGTAACTTTTATAATATATTTTTATACTCATCTAAATCCATAATTTTATTAATTCCATCATTAATTTAGAATTTCATTTATATACGCATATCAGGTCCATTTAGGATATCGTTTATATCATTTTAATAATTTTCATATAACTTTTATATTTAAACCTGCAAGAAGAAGAAACGTTGGAATAAATAAATATATTTTTTTCATAAAAAGAAATGAAAGAATTATTAAATTTATTATCAGGAGATTAATTATACGACTATAAAAGCAGTTACAGAGAATCGGAACCAAGTTGAAACATTTATGTAAAGTGATAATGTTAATATTAACATTTCAACTTGGTTTTCTATTCTTCTAAACATTATTCTTTGCCATTCAATTAATGTTTATAAATTTTTATAAAAATTGTGAAATAAAATATACTAAAATTAGTTATTTACTTGAAAAGAATCTAAAATCAAATTGAAATGTTCATGTAATAAAATGTAACGTTTATATATTTTTATATTCATCTAAATCCATAATTTTATTAATTCCATCGTTAATTTAGAGTTTTATTTGTACACACATCAGGTCCATTTAGGATATCATTTATGTCTCTTTTGAACACTGAAAACTTTAATGTAACTTTTATGTTGATAAATCTTTTTTTCATAATTATATAATTATAAAAACAGTTCACTCTTTCGTTTTCTATTTTCTTATTCTTGTTATATGTATTTATTAGTATCAATCAGAATCGTAACATAAGCAGAGATTATAGTTAAAGGTTACGAAATATACGTTTATATAAATATAAAAATCAATGTTACATTAATAGACTTATCGATCCTGTGGATAAATCAGGCCGATAAATCAGGATCACTGCAGGACCCACCGAACACTGATTCGCTAGATCCTGCAGTGATCTTGATTTATCAGTCTGATAATCCGCAGGGTTGATAAGATTAATAATGACATCTCGTGACAGATGTTGCAGTCGTACAAAGGCGACGACGATCAGGAGACATGGTAGTGTCTCGGGTGTCAAGTTAAGATCAACCGAGAACACTGTCGTGTGTGTGACTTTACGCGAGTCGTCGAGGTTCGAGCATCTGAAATTATCGAATCTCAATAACGGCTAAACCGGTCAAGTTCTAAGTAGACTTGATCGATAGCTTGAGTCCGACTTGCATAATAAAAATATTTTTATTTTTCTGCTATGTGCCCTACAAGCAGAGATATTGCTATGCAAAGTCCGATTTGGAAATTTTTATTTTAAGAAACGTCATCATCGTCGCCTTTGTACGGCTGCAACGTCTATCACGAGATGTCACTATTAATCTTATCGACCCAGCGGAAGAGAGTTGGGATACGTGTCTCTCGATACCTTCGAAAATCATAAAAGTTATTAGGATAACATAATAAGATAGGAGATTATAAGAAAAAAAAATTGAAAAAAAAATTGCCTCTATTTTATCGATTGCCGCTGGTAATATAATAATATTTTATTATCTGCATGGCGCCAAATTTAAGTTGTACCACTTCTTGTAACCTCCTACTTCATCATGTTATCCTCATGTGTCTCTCAATATCTTCGAAAATCGTAAAAGTTATTAGGATTACATAATAAGATAGGAGATTATAAGAAAAAAAAAATAAATAATTGAATAAAAAAATTGCTATCTATTTTATTGATTGCCGCCAGTAATATAATATAATACTTTAAAATGTCTGATATCACTATAAAATTTCCTTTTTTTAAAAAAAGGTAAAAAAAGGGTGTCAAGTATAATGGAATACTTCAAAATGTCTGATATCATTATAAAATTACCTTTTTTTTAAAAAAAGGTAAAAAAAGGGTGTCAAGTATAGTGGAATACTTCAAAATATCTGATATTATTATAAAATTATCTTTTTTTTAAAAAAAGGTAAAAAAAAGGTGTCAAGTATAGTGGATATTGCCAACTCAAATGATTGCGTAAAATTTATATAAAAGATTTGTCTTTTATATAAATCTTTTATACAAATCTTTTATATAAATTTTACGCAATCATTTGAGTTGACAATATCCACTATACTTGACACCCCTTTTTTACCTTTTTTTAAAAAAAAGGTTATTTTATAGTAATAATGACGACGACGTTTCTTAAAGTAAAAATTTTTAAATCGGACTTTGCGTAACAATATCTCTGCTTATAGGACACGTAGCAGAAAAATAAAAATACTTTTATTATGCAAGTCGAACTCAAGCTATCGATCAAGCCTACATAGAACTTGATCAGTTTATTGAGATTCGGTAATTTCGGATGCTCGTATCTCGCCAACTCGCGTAAAGTCACACGGTAGTGTTCTCGGTTGACTTGACACCCGAGATACTATCGTGTCTCCTGATTGTTTTTATATATTGAATAAGGGAACCTGGAACATAATAAAACCGCAGAATATAATGGGGTGTAATCAATAATTTTTAATAAAGGTGCTACCATGTAATGAAATATTAGGCGATAATTATCTTTAGATGTATCTTATTACTTATCAATTGTTATATTATTTTTAGCTGAAAATTGCTAGAAATTATTTAATGCATTCGCTGTGCTCTCCGCGACTGAGTTGCAGTTTCTTTGATACATTTGCATAAAGTAAGCAATAATAAAATTCTGTTTTTTATCACCATAAGTATGTTTATATTAATAAATGATCTTTTCTTGTCACTTTACTATAGTATCTACATAAATATATTGATTATCTGTAATGTTTTATATTATCTAAAGTAAAGCTAGAAGGTAGTAAAAATAAGATTAATTTTTTGATATTACATTTCTGATCAAGAATTGGTTTACATATTCAATAATATACGAAAGAATAGTATTTCCTTATACTAAATCTAAATATGTAATGTTAAAAATAACATTGAAGTGATAATGTAATGTTATTTTTTATATTATTGTAATTTGTAATGCAATATTGTAATATTGCAGTATTGCAATTAGTTAAAATGTTTAAAAATGATTTAAAAATGTTTTTTTTTCATTCGTGCTATAAATATATACGTTATATGTTTTACGTCCAATTTATTATATGTTATAATCACAGATGTTAAAAAACTTCAATTTTCATTTATAATTTAATAAGGAAAATATAATACATAAAATATATATATATATATATCAAAATAATATTATTGATAAAAAAAATTCATTAATATATTAATATAAGCTGATTATGTGTTAATAAACAAATAGAGTCATAGCCAATTCCTTGACAAGCACGATATTAATTTCTATATATGAAATAAAATTCAAATAATTTTTTATTTCCAACTATGTGCCACTATTTTTAGCAGACTTACAATGTAGCGATTCTGTAGCAATTCGATAATCAAATATCTTGATGTTGATTAAAATCCCTTTTTATTATCCATACTCCTCCTATAGGAAAAATACCTCAGCCAGGGATCAAATCTGGATCGCCTGCTCTCCGGGCAGACATCTTATCCATTAGACTAGGGGTCGACAAAATGCTGAAATTGGGCACGGGCACCCGCGAGCGCCTGCGAGTGCCCGCCTATTGTGCACATCTCAGGAGCGTATCTAATATTTTTAGTATCTTGGGATAAAGTTTCGCATTTCACACTTACAAAAATAGCGTATATATACGAATGTATAATGTAATCTTAAACTACTAGTACTTGAATCTTTGTAACATCATAAAATTTTTTTATAACAGTAAGTTTTTTTATAACAGTTTTAGCTAAACCGTTTAAAGATGAAATATGCAAAAATATATTGTAATATATAGGACTTAAAATGCATAAGTTTTTATGAATTCAATTTATATCTAGTTAATTTTTTTATTAGTCAAATAAAAAAAATATGCCCTAGCATATTTTGATTGTCCTCCTAATAATAATAATAAGCATTTATAGGCAAATTTTAATTAAAATGCTTATCTCTATTTTTAAATAAGGTAAGTTGTCAAAATTTGTGCTAAATTAAAAATTGTGTAATTAATACATTTAAATATGTTTAACGAAAATTTAAATATAACAAAAAAATAAAACAATAACAATATTAAACAATATAAACAATAACAATATTAAAATATAAACTTACAATACAATCATAAAATTATGAATACATACATCACGTTTAACAAAACTTAGCGCTTTAAAATTATATTTTTAAATCCAGAAGAATAGTCCTTTTTCCGCGAAGAAAACTTTCAACAATTTCAAAATAAACATCTGCTAAACATTAATCTACTAAACGCTCAAAATAAAAGAAAAACAATAACTAGCTAAAAACAATAAGCAAGAGTATAATCAAATTGTCTCTTGTCTAGAACAGTCAGACACATTTGCGATCTTATAATTTAACATTTATAATGGATAATCAAAATAGGAAAAGAAGTTCAAATCCGGACAGTTCTTCATGAGAAGAGAAGTGGTTCATAATCAAACGCAATGTTTGATCTGTGGAACCATTATAAATTCAAAAAAATATAATATCGAAAGACATTATAACACAAAACATGAAGCCACTTATAACAAGATAGAAGGTTCGGAGCGAATTCAACTTTTGCACGATTTAAAATCAGCTGTTTCCAACAATAAAATAATTTTCATAATATACATACTATTATGATATAAAATAAGCGTTTTTTATTGTAATCAGTTTTAATTTAATTTATTATATTTAATTATAAAAAATTTTTCGTATAAGGACATATAGGCATATAAACATGTATAAATATATATAAATATATATATATATATATATATATATGTATATATATATATATATATATATATATATATATAAAAAATTATACACGAGATATGTCCATATGTATTTATCTTAGTTTCCTTCCTTTGTAAAATTTTTGTTTGATATAAAAAAAAATAATAATAATCAGAAGACATAAAAAATTTGTCGCCTGCCCGGTAAGCGGAAATGCCAGGTTCAATTCTTAGTATGAGATAATATTTTTCGTTGTGAGAAAGATATCGACAATATCGAGAAAATATCGAGAATTCTATTAATTGCGGAGTGTTTCGTGAGTGTCTGCAATTTAGCAGAAGAAATATATCGATGTTTAATTGAAATTTAAATATTATAATTTAGAATCATATAAACTAAGATTTAGCTTCGCCGCGTAAGGCCTGTTTTCTCAATAATTTACATAAAAAATAATTAAAAGAATGAATAATTTTGCATTGTTTTTTTTACAACGAATGAAATTTGAAGAAATGAGAAAATATCGCCCATATTTAATCATGTATATTTATGATTGAAAGAATATATATGATTATATACGGGCAATTTTTTCCTTCAAACTTAATTTTTTGTAAAAAATATATTTATGTACGTTATGTACATTATGTACATTTATATGTATATATATATATTACATGTATGTATATATATATATATATATATATATATATATATATATATATATATTTTACATAAAGAATTTTTATCAGGTACATTACATTTAATAAAGATATTATTCTAATAAGAAGAAGAATCGGAATTAAGTAAGCCTGTATTGTATGCCAGTTACAAAATTGCTCATCTTATTGCATCACGTCCATTTAGCATTGGTCCATTTATCAAACAATGTTTAGAAATTGCCGCAGAAACAATATATCCTAATATTAATAAATTTAAATCAATTAGTCTCTCTCCTCGAACTAGTATGTCGCATTGAAAAATTAGCTGAAGATCTCGAGCGACAATTAGTACTAAAAGCAAACAATTTTATTGCTTTTTCGATTAGCTCTCGACGAGAGTACTGATATCGTTGATACTGCACAATTGGCAATTTTTATTCGTGGTGTGGATAGCAACCTCTTTATTACTGAGGAACTTTTAAATATAATACTTCTGAAAGATACTACGACTGGAAAAGATATATTGTTTAGCGTTGAAGAAGCAATAGAATACATAAATCTATCTTGGGATAAATTAACTTCAGTTGCTACTGATGATGCTGCAGCAATGATTGGACACAATATGGGCTTCGTAGAACGTTTAAAGTCTAAACTAGCACAATCAAAACAAGAAATACATTCGATCCATTGTATCATCCATCAAGAGGCATTATGTGCAAAATCTTTAAAGTATGACGAAGTAAATGAAAATTGTAATCAAAGTTGTAAATTTTATTAGAACTATTGGATTGAGTCATCATCAATTTTGCGAATTTTTATCTTCTTTAGAGTCAGATTATCCGACATCTCCTATTTTTGCGAAACACGATGGTTTAGTCGAGGTAAAACTCTTCAGCATTTCTTTCATTTACGCGAAGAAATAATTATATTTTTAGAAATGAAAGATAAGTTTGTGCCTGAACTATCACAGCCTTCCTGGATTGCCAATCTCGCCTTTCTTGCGGATATCACTAATCATTTAAATATAATACATTAAATTATTCTTTACAAAGATAAATTAATTATTCATTATGTTTGATCAAATTAGATCTTTTAAAATGAAACTTAATTTATGGATCAATCAATTTCAATCTCGACAGTTGTTGCATTTTTCAAATTTATTATCTGTTGCCATGCACATTCAAGATAAGCAATACGAAGAATATATAAATTCATTTCAATTACATAATGAATTCGATTGTCGGTTTAGGGAAATGCATGTTTTGAAGAAGACTTACTTATTTTTATGATACCTTTTACTGATATTAATATTATATTATTCCCGCAGATATACAATTAGAATTAATATATTTAAAATGTGACACTGCTCTTAAAAATCGTTTTTATACAATGACTGACATCGTACAATTTTCATATATATCTCAAGAACATTTTCCTCGACTACATGCTTGTGCTGCAAAAATAATGAGTCTGTTCGGTTCTACATATTTATGTGAACAATTATTTTCTTTCATGAAATTAAATAAATCGCGATTACGCGAACAATTAACAGATTCACATTTGAATTTTGCAATAATTCGTTTAAGTTGTGCCGAAACGATAATACCTGATATATCGTATATAATATCGGAAAACTATGAAATACTAATTCATCAATCAAATACTAATTAAATGTTATAAGAGTTGTTTATTTAATATTATTGTAAGAATTATTTATTTAAAATATAGATAGTTATTAATTTATGCTAATTCTGGGTCTGAATTTGTACAACACAATATTTTTTTACTCCTTGAACAGCACGTTCAATGAACAGACATTCCTGCTATTCCCCCTCCTCACTTTATTGCGCTTAGCCGCTTAACGCTAGCCCCAGTGCGCTCGACTGTTGTCCGCGGGCATTGGGTGCTCGCGAGCAATGTCCATTTGCCGACCCCTGCATTAAATCACCGAGTGGTTTGATATTATATAGCAATATTTAGATAAATAATGAGAAGAAATGTCTTTTTTAAGCGACATAAGAATACATTAATATAATAAATTATTTGAATGAGGGAGGTAGGAGTGGAGGAAAACAGGGAAAGAAAGCAAAGAGTGAAAAAGGTCAGTTAAAACTATAATGAAGAGAGGAAGGAGGGGGAGTCGGGGGGAGTCACTTTCGGTCAATCGACTGAATGATTTTCCACATATCGCTTATATTGTAGCCATTATCTCTATTTAGTCGTGATGTTTTTGAATCTCTATAGCTTCTCTGTACTTGGAAAATACGAGGTAGTCGTAACTATTGTGATTATTTTATCAACTATTTAATATCCTATTTCAATATTATCAATGTTCAATGTCCTAATGATTGTGTGATGTGTTTTAATTTGACATTGCGTTGATGTTTTTTCATGCATACATTGGCCATTCTCCTGGTTTCCTTAATGTATACTTTGCCGCGTGAGCAAGGTATTTTATATACTTCTGCTGAGCTGAGTGGGAGGTCTTTGGTCTTTAGGATTCCTCAAGATTTGTCCTATTTTCTTGGGGAGTCTAAAGATAATTCGGATGTTTCTTCAGAATCCTGCTGATGCGATCGGTTGTTCCTTTTATATATGGGAGGATGGAGAGAATTTTTCTGTCTGTCTCTTCTGTCTGTCTTTTCTGTCGTCATGTGATACTTGTGCATCTGGCTCTCTTGTCTAGTTTATGTATCTGCTGATAATTTTGTTTATATCCTTTTTGTTGTGTCTATTCCGTTAAGTTAATTTCAAGTGATTGAGTTCTATAGATGTTCTTTGTCAGAGACATTGAGTGCTTTGTGTTCAAGTGAGTTGATTACTGCTTTTCTGGATGGTATGATTCCGCATGCACATATCTATTTGTGTGTCAGTTTTCTGTATACCTGATTGCCTAAGATATTGTCACCTTTTTTAATTACTAATACATCTAGGAAAAAGAGTTCATTTTTTTCTATTTAGAGGACTGTCAAATTAGTAATAGTCACATTATGTAGTGAAGGGTGATATATTGAGAAAATAACCCGAATAAAAATTATAGGGATTATGAAGGATTATCTTTGGTGACTTTGAATTTGACTTTGAATTTGAAGTCGATTTGAGTACAGATTCAGTCACTTAAGGCAAGATCGGTCGCAGACCCGGTCAGTTAAGGCAGCACCAAAATAATTATATTAAATGTTCAAATTGTTGCCCTTGAACTGCCTAGCAATGTACTAATATATTATAAAATCTGAAACCGCATTCCTGTAAATTTGTGATATAAGATTTATCTCATAAATTATCCTTTGTCGTAAATCATCTAAACCTTGAGGCTTGGTAATATAAACATTATTTTTCAAATATCTATCTACCCAAAAAGTAGTCAAATGGATTCAAATCCAGAGATCGAGATGGCCACTCAATGTGACTTCTTCGCCTATCCATCTATCAGGAAAGATCCCATCCAAATATTGATGTACATTAACACCATCATGAGGAGAAGCTCTATCCTGCTGGAAATAAATGTCATCCAAATTTTGACCAGCTATTTCTTGTATATTTATTGTATCTTGTAACATCTGGCATACATAATTTATTCCCGAAGCATGGCTTCGTACATTTGAACTATTAAATTGCCTTCTGTGAAGAAAGAATCGAGTAGTCTATCCCTGAAAATACCAGCTCACACATTAATTTTTTGTGGGTGTTGAATATGATTTTGTGGGTGTTGAATATTATTTTCTCTCATCCAATAAGGGTTAATATTGCTCCAGTATCTACAGTTATGTTTATTTACATTTCTAGTCAACTCAAATAATATTTTCAGCCTCATTGGAGAAAACAATATTATCAAGAAATAAAGGATCATCAATGATCATTTCCAATATAAGGTCGCAAAACTGCGTCTATCAAAATCATCCTCAGATAATTCTTGGTCCAAATAGAGTTTGTATGGATGTCATTTATTTATTTATTTATTTATTTATTTTTTTTTTTTTTGAAGATCTTGTGAACAGATGCTGATCCGTGTTGTTGTGCAACGCGATTTATAGAAGTATGGGAGTTTTTGACAAAAGAAAATGTAAAATATCCAATGTTTTATTTTTATTCGTGCTGTAGCAGGTCTACCAGATTTTGGACGGTTTCTAACACTATCAATTTCCTCAAAATGTTCGATAGTACGTGCTACAGTAGTCTTTGAGATTTTATTATTTTCATTGCGAAGAATTTCATTGAATAGTCGCATGACTTATTTATAATCCCTTTATTGATCATCCCTTCGGCCGTGCTGGGGTGCTTTGCTTCAACTTGCTAGAATTCGGAAAGGTCTCTTGGCTTCTCTTTGCACGATGCTGTGTTCGAGATGCCGGGAATGGGACAGGTGCTCTCCATGGAAAGCAAGCTTCTTTTATCCGAGATCAGTATTTCGGTACGGAGCGGTTTCGGATTGGTCGATCTCGAGGTTGGGTTTCCCTTCCACGGATGGATAGGAAGTTCGGGGAAGGATCGGAAACGGAGCTAGGCGCGGTGGTCGACGCGGTACGGGGAGCGCAGTGATTTCGTGGCGCGGTGTTCGGCGTGATATGGAGAGCGCAATGACTTGACGGCGTGGTGTTTGATGCGGTACGAGGAGCACGCTTGCTCCTAGACGCGGCATTCGGCGTGGCGCGGGCGGTGTGCTCCGCGAAGTTGAGCACGTTCGCCGAACGTCGGTGGATTCTTCGAGATACCTTATGTAGGTGTACTTAAAAAATGGGCGCAATGCGTCGGTTTGCGACGATGAGTCATCCGGATCAGCGGTCCTCGATGGGTGGTAGATCGAGGAAAGTCGGAAAACGAAACGGGGGGAAGTCGCTTTGTTACAAACTATTCATGTTTCCAATAGTAATGTCCCATAATACTACACAAAATTTTAATAGTTTTCTGAATAGTTCTGAATAGTTATATTTTTCAATAGTTGTCAATAGTTTCTTTCCATACGGATTCTCTTTGACATTACATTTTGGTACAATAGTTGAGAGACTATATTATTTTTTATTTCATTTTGGTTTCATTTTGGTTTACACAAGCATTCTGTAGAGATAATATTTTACAATGTGTATTTAAAAGTTTCCGTAATTAAAAATATTCCCGTAAAGAATAAACATTATTAAAACTACCTATGTAGTTTTTAAAATTACACTTTATTGTAGAATTTATAAGTATTATAACTTGTGTCTCAGTTTTATATGTATCCATTGATAAAAACGTATGATTACAGAATAACATAAAATCATTGTAAAAAATTAGATTGGCATGTATAATCAGCAAATACAACTTATATAAAACAACAGAACCTTATTAGAAATTTTATTAAAAAATTGGTTTTAATAATAATGATTATTTAAAAATATTTATTTTAAAGAGTAATATTTTCAGAATAACTAGCATTTTCAAGAGATTTAGTTTAATATATATTTTATGTAATATATTTATTTATTTTATTTAATATATATTCTATATATATATTCTATATATATTCTATATTAGGAAATCAAATCCCATTTAGTAACAAAATTATAAATACCTTTTTGGATTAGCAACCAAAGGTGTTCACTCATAATAAAATAATTTACTTGAAAAACATGAAATGCTTTAAAGTATACATTGATTGTCTCTAAAATACTATTTGTTTTATATAAGATGTCATCCACTTGAACATAAGTCTCTTTCACTTCATAAGGAGATTCTAAAATAATTATATATGGTTGCAACGTAATATTTAATATTTTAATTTATTTTCTTGCTTTTTGTTTAATTAAAATCATATCTCCATATCTGGAAATCGAAGTTAAAAAATTATAAAAGTAAAATAACGTGACAATTCAATTCTAATTTTTATAAAACAATTTAATTGATTTTGAACTTTACTAACGCTTGCATGTTTTATTAGGCTTGCTTTGGCATTGTAGCTATTGAGGACTTATAACATCTACCTTTATATTTTTTCAATCCTTTTGGCGGAATTAAGTGTGGATGTAAAATAAGATCCATAGCCACTTTTGTATCTGAAGAATAATATATATTTCTAGTATGTTTATAATTTTATATATATGTTTGGAAATTCCAATATTTACTATTTTTTAATTATTATTAAATATATGTTTTCCTAATTATTATAGAAAGAGAAAGTATAAGTATAAGAAATAAAAAGATAATTACCAGTTGAAATGTCTTTATTTTTCTAACATTAAATTTACTTCGTCATGTTTAATGTTATAGTGTTGAATGTTTCATTATCATATCTAAATAAATTCTTGCCATATATTTAAATCCAATTTTACTTTACTTAAATTCATTGTATCAAAATCTTGAACAATTAATTGGTATCCTTATGAATGTTTCAAAATAGATCATTTATTAAAGAGATTATGCAAAGTTTTTTCTTCAAAATCGTTAAGATCTTTGCGTCTGATATCAAAAGTAAACAGTTAATATTGGAGAACTAAGTCCTATAGAGCAACAGTCTCATCTAACCATGATATTTTCTTATACTTTATGATCTATTTCCTGTGAAGCTATATAAAATTAAGTTATATTTTAAAATTACCTTATTCAATCCCGCAAATCTAACTCGAATAGACAAAGAATTTGAAATTAATAATTTACTTATAAAAAGATAATTACTTTCTATCTATTTTGTAATTTCTAAATTTGTTTAAGTAAATCTTGTCAAATACGTGTATGTATGTTACAAGAAAGTTTTTTTTACTAAAAATGTGTTTCTATCAAAAGGACACAAGTTCATTAATTCTAAATTTGTTTAACTATTTTGACACTGGAACTTAATAACAAAATTATTACTGAACATATTTCCAAACTAATTACAGAAAGAAAATTATATATATATATATTTTTTTTTTCTTCTTCTTCTTTAGCCTTTAGTCATCCACTTCTGGAGGCCTCCCCTTTCCTTTTCCATTTCAGTTTATTTTGCGCCTCCTGTATTCATCTCCTGCCCACCTTCCCCACGAGATGTCATCTATCCATCTCCTCTTCCAACACTTCGCTTATGTGATCTTGGCCTCCATTGCGCTATGTGCTTTGTCCATCTCTCATCTCTTTGTCTCGCAACGTGTCTTACCCATTGCCATTTTAGTTTTGCTATCCTCGTCATGACATCCTCCACCTTCGTTCTTTTTCTGATTTCATCGTTTTTAATTTTATTTCTCAAGCTGATTTCAAGCATTAACCGTTCGATACTTCGCTGCGTTACTCTAAGCTTGATGACCTTCACTATCAATGATGTTTCCATTCCGTATGTCATTACCGGAAGGATGCAAGTATTGAAGGTTTTTCTTTTTAAGTTTATTGAGAGTTGTTTTGATCTCTCAAAATGAATCCCAATTTTTCCACCGCGGCCCATGCCATTCGGATTCGCCTCTCTATTTCGATTATTTGATATTTCTTGGTCAAAGTTATCGTGTCCCAGACATGTACCATATATGTACTCTTCAATATTTTATATCTTCATTTTCTTTCTTTTTATCTTCTTCATTCCCTACTCTAAACACCGTTCTTTCTAAAATCATGACCTTGGTTTTCTCTGTGTTCATTTTGAGGCCTATTCTCTCCGATACGCTCAGTTCGGTGAGCATCCCTTACAGTTGATCTGGTTCATCACTACTGATGAGCATAATGTCATCCACAAAGTGAAGGTAGTTCAAATATCGATCGTCAATGCTGATGTCTTTACCTTTCCATTGCATATTCTTGAAAACATCCTCCAATGTTAGGATAAAAAGTTTCGGCGATATTGTGTCTCCCTGTCGCACTCCCCTTTTTATAGGTATCTTCTCTGTGATTGTGTCTTCTGTGATTTTGACCTGGAAGATAGCGTTTTCATATATATATATATTTTAGAAAATTCTTGTATCTAGAGTCTATCCTTGCGTTATCCATTGTTTGGAAGATGGTCCATAATTCCACCGAGTCAAAGGCTTTATTGTAATCCACAAATGGAGTAGGATATTATATTCTCTACATTTCTCTATCAATGTCCGTATCGTTTGAATGTATTCAGCTGTGTTGAATTCTTTGCGGAATCCTGTTTGTTCCACGGGTTGATAGTAATTAAATTTGTTCGTCAATCTGTTAGTGATGATTTTTGTTAGTAGTGTAGTAGTTATGGGTGGGAAAGGAGACTAATTATATATAATTTGTCTGTAATTATTTATTTTAAGTTTATCACCTTTTTTTATACAACAGGATAACTTGGCCGTTTTGTCATGTTTCTGTTTTGGCTTCTAAGAGGCATTTATTAAATAAAATTCTTAATGCTTCCAGCGACCCTTCCTCACTTTAACAGTTCCGTGGTAATCGGGGGGGATCTTCCCCGAGTGCTCGTTCATTATTCATTTGGCTTAAAGCATACTTGATCTTGTCCATACTTATTTACGGCATTTCTTCCGATCCGATATTCGTGATGATTTTCTGACTTGTCCTGCTTTGTGGCTTGTTTCTTGAGTCATATAGTTTTCTGTAAAAATCTTCTACAATGTCCACAATTTTCGATTTCAGTTGTTTTGTGATCCCCTCCGCATTCTTCAGTTGATGTATTCTACTCTTTCCGCCTACTCTTTCTCTTCTTCATGTTCTTGTTGTTTTTAATTATTGTCTTGATTTGTTCCATGCTATAGTTTCTTATATCTTCTCTTAATTTCCTTCTGATTGTCTTATTAAGTTCTTTATAACCTGGGGAATCTCTGTCCATGTTTCTTCTTTCCCTCATCCCCATTTTTCTGGTCTTTTCTTTTATCTTTGAATATTTTGTTTTTATTTTTTAGCACATTTTTTTAGTGATTGTGTTGATGCCTGTTTTAATTTTTTTTCTAAGGAGGTTATATCCATTTTTGTCAAGTTACCCTTGAGTCTATTACCTAGATTTTCCTGGTGTTTATCTCTATTTCGTTTTAGTTGCTTTATGGTAGGGAAGAGTTGCTGTTTAATTAGCTTATTTCTTTCTGCTCTAGTATTTAGCATGACACTCGTTCTTAGTATTCTGTAATCACTTCCTGTATCAAATCGGCTTAAGACTGACATATTGTTAACAATGTATTTTCGGTTTGTTATTATAGTAGTTTATTTCATTTCTTGTTCGTGTGTCCGGGCTGCTCCATATTCATCTCTTGTGCAACGGTTTTTGGAAAAAAGTGTTCATACAGTACAGATTTTCATTCTGGAGAAAACTTATTAGCATCTCTCCTCTTTCATTTGCAGTCTCTAGGTCAAATTTACCTCTTTTTGTGATGTTGTCGTTGTTTATTCTTCTTATCTTGGCGTTAAAATCGACCATCAAGATAGTGTAATGCGTTTTTTCCTGTCTCCGTGTCAATGATATATCTTTATAAAGTTGTTCTACCTATCCTCGATTTCTGAAGCGTTTATAGGGACATATACTTGAATTACCTGGAGGCTATATTTATCTTTAGTTTCAGGATTCTGTATATCACTTTTGGAGAAATTGCCTCCATTTTAGTTACTAGATGTTTAACTCTTTTATGAATTAGAAATAGCTACTCCTCCAAAATGCGTCTTTCTCTCTCTCACTGTTATTTTGGTACAATATATAATCAGCTCTTAATGTTGTGCATTTTTCATTTGGTAGTCTAGTTTCGCACAGGCCAACAATATTTTAAATATATATATTTAATTTTCCATAGTTCTTTTTCTAATTCATATTGATGAATTGCTTGCAACATATTACAAATTTTTTTTCATACAAGTTCTTCTTTCTATTACATTGGTAAACGCAGCAGACTGTCAAAGAATATTACAAATATGTCAAGCATTAAATAAATATATTTGGATTCTCAATCGAATTTCATTATAAAAGATTTAGTTCGTTTTAATCATACAATGAGATCTTAATATTAGGATATTATTTAATATTTGGATAATATTTGGATATTGGATAGCAAATGTACACATAATCCCAATGAATTCAAGATACAACAATGTAATTTATCGATAAATCCAATTACTGTTAACTTGGATAATGCTACCTTTTAAATTTTAGCAAATTGATCAAATCATTAACCTACAATTATTTTAAAAAAAAAGAGCGGAGTATCTCAAAAGAGCATCTCAAAAAAAATTTATTATCAAAATAGTCAAGACAGATTTGTTGTTGAACTGCCATTTAAACAAGATGCGCTATATTCACTGAGAAATTTCTATGATATTGCATTGAAAGGATTCTATTCATTGAAACGCAAATTATATATGTTTGTGATAAATTCTTAATTGGTGTTGCTTTGAATCTTACTTTCGATTTCTTACACGTTATGACAAAATTATGCTCACACATAAGTAACTTATTGATTGGAAACCAACCTGGAAACCGTTGTGAGCATCCACCATTTTTCAAATCTACTACTGACTGTCGCCACATGAACACATAAGATTAATCGCCACGTTATTTTAATTTATAATATCTCGAGTTTTTTATGCAAGTTCTTTTTTCGTTGAAGATGGCTCAATGAAGAGCTAAAACGTTCGAACTATTTTTATATTTGGGTTTATATTAGGAATTTTTTATCTCGGAGTGAAATATATAAATTATTTTTTAATAAATTACCACGCACCAATAACAACGTTTGACTCTTACTTGTCTTCTAATTTGCATTTTTGTTGTAATTTTCAAGTCATTGCGATATATCATTTTTATTACATTAAAGTTTACAACGAATTTTGTACGAAATACGGAAGTCAATATACAAGTTTTTGAATTAAATATCATTATATGCATTAGCATGTGTATCATACTTTGCTGTATGAACCTTACAAGAAGTAGCCAAATTAAATTGAAATAGAAAATCATTTGGAGCAGCGAGAATAATATCTTTTTTCGATAACCTTATCACTGGAGTTTATACGATTCAAGAACTCATGGTGATCAGTACAATTCTAAATGAAACTAGATTTTGTTTGCACAAATGAGTCTTCAATCATTCTACAATGTCAAAGAATTATTGTTATCATCTTTAGATAACATTTTAAGATTCGGCAAGGATTTTGACGTATTAACATTGCAATGAAATTTCAAGGAAGATCAATTTAGATTTTTCATCAATGGATCTAATCAAATTAAAATAATCTCAAAACGCTCAATTTTCTCAAGTGTTGCTCATTTATTTATTTTTTTAAGATTAACAGGATCAGTTATCAACAGCGAAAAATTTTTTACAATAATCAATCAATACATCAAGTGACACCAGTACGAATCACAGAACTTTTTCAAATTAAATGAACTTTACATCATATAAAATATTATTATACATAAAAACATCAAAAGGTTAGCATTACATAATTTCGTTGATTAGCGAGAAAACTTATAGAGTATACATCTACGTACGCAGCATACAGATTCCAGCGGTTATTATTATACAAGTCTTGTATGTGTAAAATCACGTGTTCCATCTTTGAAAAGTTTATCTCTTCCACAATTTGAAATTATGTGCCATAATGTTGGCTGCTCAGTTAACTCACAAAGTTTTACAATGTACTGAAATTGAATTTGATTGCGTTTACTATTGGTCAGATTTAACTATAAGTCTTTCATGGATCAGATTCAAGAAGATAGATTACATTTGTATCAAATAGAGTTAGTATCATTTAATAACTTTCAGGTCGAGATAATTAGCATTACGTAGAGTCGTCACAGACTCTAGTAGACATAATTTTCTTGTTAACATTGATATTCAAGACTTTAGTGAAATGGACTTTTATAGCTTGTTGACGATGCATGCAAATGATCAAATGCCACTCTGTCAATCGATCAAGAAATTCCAGAAGTGCAAGATCATTCTCACTTCGTATATTAATCAACCAATTTAAGATATTTATGATTAAGATATTTACAAATATTCAACAAAGGGGTATTTATTTGTAAATCCCAAAGAAATTAAGGATGTTTATAAATATTCAATTTTTAACAAGTTCAACAGAGTCACCGCATATTGTTTGCGTTTCATTAACAACTGTCGGAATCATAAAGTTAAATTAAGGAGCCCGCTTAAAGTTTAAGAATTAGAGACAGCTATTCAACATTTAACCAAAAAATGTTTAAACAACAGCATTTGCATAAGAATTAAAATGTCTTCAACTTAATATGGCTTTATCGAAAGATAATAAGTTGTGGCGGTCACTGCCATTTGACCGCACCATGACACACCGTCACGCGCGATCCCGCGCAGCACAGTGGTTCGCGCGCTCGCCACTAGATGGCGAGTCATGGAATCACTTTCTCGCATTCAAATCACGCCATTGAGGTGAGGCTATATAAGAGCGGCACTTAGCACTTTTCGCCTCAGTCGCTTACAGTCCGTTAAAGGCTAAGAGTTATACTGCGAAGCCCTTTTGAGGTCTGGAAGCCAGTTCTGACCTCAGCGCCTACACATGGCAGTTGCTGCCGGGTTATTGCCAGGAAGACCGACCGATTTCCAGTCGTATTCTCCTGCGGCGGTAAACGCCGCGGCAATCCGTCCATGTCCGGACGCATCTCTCTGGCGGTCGTGAAAGCCGCCACACCAATCCGTCCGTTTCCGGACGCATCTCTCTGGCGGCCGTGAAAGCCGCCCAATCCGACCAACTCCGGGCGATCCTTCCTCCGCGGCCGTGAACGCCGCGACCTTCCTTCGCGGCCGTGAACGTCGCAGACACCACGTCCAGGAAAACCTCTCGCGACCACAGACGCCGCACAATCTCGTGTCTGGTCAGGACCGCAGCCTTCGCACGGCCTCCATCACGCCGATCTCAGCCATCTCAAGAGGATGCCGTGCAACATGCGGACAAGCATGCGTTCTCTCTAGAGCCCAGCCGCAACAACCCTCCGCCAAGACGACCGACGCTGCCTGTTGCCAGGCAGTCGCCCTCACTGCGACTTCCGTCGCCGTATACCTCGCGCCATCAATGCCGCTGCCTGAACACATTCCTTTTTCGGCACAAGCGGACTCGAAACGACGAACTAGGCGCTCTTCTCGCCGGTTTAAGCGAAGAGTGCTCTTTTGGACCTCTTTAGTTCGGCTTCCTCCCCCGAGGATAGCTTGTCGAGACCATCTTCTCCGCAGGAGGAGCCGACAACGCCTGAGCGGCCACCTACTCCTGGCCACTCCCTGGAGCTCAGCCATCCGCGAGGAAGGCCGTGGCGCCTCTACGCTATCGAGCTCGGCGACATTCATACCCGGCCACTACGACGCGACACCCGTTTCTACACGGAGGTCGCCACCCAAACCGAGGGCCTGCCTAGACCGCGCTAGATCGCGCATCCACATCACCCAGTCATGACGAGGAGGTGCCGGAGTCCGGAAGAGACTCCATGAGAGGCTCTAGGAGCTCGCGCGCGGAAGTGGATGCGCTTGACGCACCCACACGGTTCACGCGTGGGATAAACGCAGTCTCGATAACAAATACTTCTTGTATTTATTTTTTAACATAAAATATAACATGGCTTGTGATTAACTCTGGAGTTTCTTAATTATTGAGCGTGCACGTAACCTATCCCGCACGTCTTTTAACTTGCGCTATCGTCACAGCGAAACCTGCGAGACATAAGTTGTTTATTTCCGCTTTGCTTAGCATCCACGTTTGCATCGTTGGCCTGCCACATGCTGGTCGAAGACCGGACACCGTCCTCAAGAAAAGTCACCAGCTATCAACTCATTCAGCCAACGGCTAGGCAATGCACACGTGGATATACGACACACACACACACACACACACACACACACACACACACACACACACACACACACACACACACACACACACACACACACACACACCACACACACCACACACGCACACCACACACACACACGCACACCACACACGCACACCACACACACACACACACACACACACACACACACACACACCACAACACGCACACACACACACCACACACGCACACCACACACACACACCACACACACACACACACACACACACACACACACACCACACGCACACCCTACACACACACACACACACACACACACACACACACACACACTCACTTCTCGCATTTTCCTTTCGCACATCTAGTCTCTGTCTCTTCCCGTAATGGCCAACTACGCATAAAGTTTTTGTCTCTTCATTTTTAGATCAAACGCGTTGGAGAAAAATTTCAACGTGCAAATTTATCATATTCAACTAACAAACATTAATTGATATTGCAGATACGCATCCATTTACAAATTTATGATCGAACGAGAACACTTAAAACTTTTACACTTTGAATAAATCAAGTAATTTATTTTATTTCATAATTGAAGGAGATTTTAATGCAAAACATGAACACTGAAGTTTCAGATATACTACTACAAAAGAAAGGCACTATATGAGACAAAGAATTTAAGTGCGAATTTCACTTCATTGGCAACATATTGCAAACGGATGCGAGCAAAATGCCACACCTTATTGACTTTTATGTGTCTAGAGGTACATCATTTAATTATATCAGTGTGGAAGATTCTTATGATATCATATTTAATCACTCAACTATAATACTAACACTCAACGAAAATATAATTAAAAACACACAATCTATATAGTTAATGAATAGGCATACTGGGAAAGTTTTTGGGAAGCGTTTAAGAAGGAAATTAGCAATTAAATTAAAAATACTTATTATAACAAAAGATTAACTCAGTGAAGAAGCTAAACAACATAAACATTTATAATCAACAAGTAGCATGGAATAACTTACCAAGAATACAATTACAAAAACTACAAGGTTTTAAGTTATTCTTTAGAAATCAGAACTTTGGTTAAAGTAAAACGTAAAGCAAGAAAGAAATGACAATGAACAAGAGCACCTGCTGACAAAAACATAATGAATGATCTAACCTAGTAACTTAAGAGATATTATCAGAATATAAAAACGATAGGATAAAAACTTATCTTAAAAAACTCGCTGCGGGCAAAAAGACCGACTATTCCCTATGGAAAGCAACGGAATAAAAAGATCCATTACCTATATTTCTTATAAAGAAGGATGACGGACTAAAAAAGATAGTAGATAAAAAGTGGAACTATTTGCTGAATATTTGGCCATCACGTTTTAACTATGGAGTGGGTAAACCATTCAAAAGTACTTTCTAGAATTAAAAAGCAGTGACAATACGCCGTTAAAACTAATTAACACTCAAAGAAGTAGCTGGTATAATACGATTGCTAAACTTCTGCTAAAAAAGCATCTGAGTACGAGTTATGCAGTAATTCGATTACTGCATAATTATTCAAAGAATTGCCTAGAAAAGAGTTGGTCAAACTAACTTATTTGATTAATGCAATGCTTAATGCAAGACTGATATGTTCCTATGCAGTGGAAGCTGACTGAAGTGATCACGATACATAAATTTGGAAAATCATTTAATGATAAAAAGTCCTATAAACTTATATCTTGTATTTAGATATTGTTAACTACAAATATTTGAAAAATTACTACTTAAGCATTATTGAAAATAAATAACTGATCCCTAATCATCAATTTCGGTTCCATAATAAACACTCCACAATTGATCAGATGTATCGCATTACAGTCGTTATAGAAAAGACGTTTTCGAAGAAAAGAATGTATACGGAAAACTGTGGAAATACGCAAATTTCTATTTTCTGTCTTTGTTTTTTTTTCCTTTTTGCGAATTAATCAACTAATGTCTCTCTTTTTTTTATTCTGGCATCAATGTCATGTTCTGGTACTATCATTTTTTTTTACACATTGACTCTTTGCTCATGTGCACTACTCTACTGCGACATATTGCACCATTTGCAATTTTTCTTTTCTTACAAGTGATACTCGCCGACTCTACGACACAGTCACATTGCATATACGAGAGAATCAAATAAAGACTGACAAGTAAAAGTTTACAAGTGAACAGTAAGAGTAATATAAAATTGATTACTAAAAAGATTTTTGTAGATTTTTGTAGAAAATTTTTGTATAAAATTCTTTCTTTTACATAAATAAGAAAAGAAGCGTGTAAATTGGCGTTATTTTTTACCTTTTTTAAAAGGTAATTTTGTTAGGATAACAAATTAGGATAACAATTTAGGATAACTCATTTCTTTAGTAACAAATAATATCTGTTATTTAGCATATTTGAAACATTTTTATACTTTATGTATACTAGAAAGAACAATCAGTAGTTAGTTTTTAATAATCTTTTGTAAAAAAAATATGTACATGTTTTTTGCTCCTCTAGTCCACTTTTTCTTGCTAATTTGCGCATCATCAATGTCCATCCATCCATTAGAGCAGTGCTCGCAAAGAAATGCACATTTCGGGCAATTTTTATTAATGTTCTATATGTGTTCCTTATAAGTCTTTAAAAAAATGCATCAAAAATAATACTTCATGGGTGATATAAAAAACTATTGTTAAAACTATTATATTATATATTTTCTATTACTTATTGTCACAATATTATAAGGAACACATATAATACATTAATAATGGAAAATTTAATGTTTAATATATGAAAAAAAGTTATTTGAAAAAATGTTTTGTTAATAGTTTGGCTGAAGGGCCAAACTCAGGCTATACTCAGCATTTCTGAAACGGGTACACCCCTGGCCACAGTGATCGGCGGCTCGAGCCTTGAACGGTAGTGGGGAGACGGTAGGCGTCGCCTCGGAAATCGGCCCAAAATGTGTATTTCTTTGTGAGCTCTGTATTAGAAGTTTCATCTTTACATATATTTATATAATGATCATCTTCCATGATGAAAAATGTTCATTCATTATAAAATTTTCCCCTTATAAAATTGTCCCCCTACTGATATTGTAGTTGTTAATACTAAATTAAATTGTTTTATTTTATTTATTTATTTTATTTTTATTAATTTATCATTTTGTTCTGAAAATAATTGTAAATGAATGATAAGTATTTCTTGTGTTAATATTAACTCTAATAACACAAGGATGTCCTCAGGACGTCCTATTAGATGAGTCGGATATCCTGAGAACTACCTATTATGATCCTGAAACGTAAACAGGACGTCCTGTGGACTAGCAAATGAAAGCCTCATTACGTCCTCGAGACGTTCTTCATTTAGCCTCAGGCTATCCTGAGAACTTTCTTAAGATGACTTTATAATGACTTCAGAATGACTTTAGGGACATCCTGAAAACGATCGCGTTCCGATATTGACTGCTAGTACTGAAAATCTATAATATATGTGACACCCCTTACGGAAAATAAGTGGAAAAAAATTAAAAAATGAAAAAAAGAGAAAGTGATGAAACATCTTTTATCTCCTATCACCGCATGTTTCTAAAACCAGTCACTTGGAAATCTTGCTGGATGTCGTTTAATCTCTGTATTGGGATGAAACTGCTATTGAAATGAAGAAATAAGTGATTACAGAATTTCGGCTTAGAATATGATAAATCTGGTGAAATGAATGTTATTATATATAAATAGTCTCAATTTTAAAATCTCGATTGCACATGTAATTCTTGTAGATAATTTAATTACATATATAGAACCGTGAACCTATATTATGTTTAATGAGAATCATTTTTCTTATGAAAATTGTATATATTTTACTTGTTTATGAATTTGTTAATAATTGTATTAATATGGAAAATATTTTTCTTTTATATATTATAGTTAATTAAGAAAGTAATTAATAATGTTTCATTATTTATTCATTAAAAATATCTAAAAAATGACGATTAAATGATGATATATTTATGCTGATAATATTTCGTGACAAATATTACATTATTTTACGTCATTATTTAGTACATTGACGACGAATGAGGAAAAATGATCTTAAATTATCATCATAATGACGTCATCTTGCTACTTGGGCCAGATATGTTATTATGATATTTTTTAAATACGTTTCAAGACTGTATCAGGTCTATGTCAGGATTATCAAAAATTATTTATTAAAAATGTATTATACATAAATGAATCAAGCTTTATTAATTATAACTCGTTAGTTATACAAAACATAAAAATTCTCATTTTGAACGTAAATGAAATAAAATAAAATAAACGTAAGTGAAATAAAATATATATATATAACATAAACTAGAAACTCTTTAAATAATATTTTTCTAAAATACTTTTGTAAATAATATTTTTTTAAGATAATTAATTTTTAAAGAAACTTTATATTTTTATATATATACATATAACGCATTTTTAAGAAATAATTGTTAATAATTCTGACATTGTCCTGAAACGTATTCTGAAAATACTGTTATGTCCAGCCCGGAGTAAATTGTAAAATTAAGAATTAAGAATTTAAATGGAGAATTTAAATAAGAATTGAATGAGCTCGGAAGGACGAAGCTGCTCTCTCGAGAGTCAAGCGTGGAAACGTGATCTCGAATCGAACGCACTGTTTATTTCTCGGCACTGGACAATGATAAAGAATCGCTATGATGTACCCTCGCTGTAGATGTACGTTCGTCGATCGCTCTTGGTAAAGAAATTTAATTCTTATTACCAGGGAAAGATCTCGTGCGATCAATGGGAAAAGAGATCGAGGATTTTAGAGAAAATAAAAATTAAAATTAAACATTGATTTTAATTGGTAAAATAAAAATATACATAATAAAGAGCGAAAGAAACAAGAGAAGAAGCATTTATATAAGTGTATATATGAATGTGTGATACCGCGGGTGTTACATAAGTACGATCATCGGGTAGGATTCTTATCGAGGGAGAATATGAATGTATGAGTGAACGAATCTTTAGTATGATCCCACCCAGTAATATAATTAATATTTTCTGATTAACTTAAACTAATAATTACATAATAAGGAAACGAAGGAAAAATTACAAAAATATATAATAAGGAAAATAATAAAAATCGTGTATAATATGTGTAATAATGACAGAAGATTAATACATGAGGATTAAGGAGAGGAGTATTCTTGATGATCCCCGAGAGGTGGAGTGATTAGGTCGATAGGATGAAATTCTTCATCTTCTAAATCCTCAAAAAGAGGTTCGCCATCTTGAAATAAGGAATCTGAGGCTAGGACGTAGAAGATGAGGTATTCTGCATCGGATGGATCGACTGGAGAATAACTAGGTGCGATTGGTTGATATTGATGTTGTATAGGGGTGGAAGGAGGAACAGAATTAGCTGAAGATTGATTTAGGGAGGATTCAGGAGCAGTAATAATTTATGTTGATGATTTGATTTGTTCTTTTGATATCTGTTTAGACTTCTTGACTCGGCCCTGATTTTTTCGTCGATTCCAACCACCAGAATGACGATAAGATCGCTTTTTAATATCGCGTTGTCGAACTTTAGAAGCTGGGACTTCCATTTGATTCACTAGGAGGCAAATGATTGATGAATGAAGAGAGGTGTGAATGCGTATGAGAGAGAAAGAAAAGGAAAGAACAACGGGAACCTCGCATAGCTCAGATTAGTTCAGAGAGAGAGAGAGAGAAAAGAAAGGGAAGAACAACAGGAGCTTCGCATAGCTCAGACCAGTTCAAAGAGAAAGAAAGGAAAGGAAGAAGATTAGAAATCATCAATATCATGGAGCAGAGAAAAAAAAATAAAAATCTGAAATTTATAATTGATTGATAATTAATAAATGTAAAACTCACTGTTGATTAACTGGGGCGATTATCTCGAAAGAACAAGTCTCGACTTCTCTTCAGAAAGTTGGAATCTTCGAAGTGTTCGAATGGTTAGTTGAATGAATGGAAGTGACACTAATGAAAAATTATTTAATAATGCTGCCGTGGTTCGGAAGCAGCCCTATTTATATGGGATGATCAGGGTCTGAATCTTGGTTGAGGGGCAAGAGCGGTGGCAGAAACTATGTGTGTGTGTGTGTGTGTGTGTGTGTGTGTGTGTGTGTGTGTGTGTGTGTGTGTGTGTGTGTGTGGAGGGGGGCGCGAGAGAGAATAGGATGTTTACATTAGATATCCCCTTCGCTTCTGCTTGGTACATGCCAAGGTGACAGTATTCGGATGCGATGGCTCTAACTCGGGACTAATAATAATAATAATAATAATAATAATAATAATAATAATAATAATAATTCTTTGCATATTTTATTTAAGATCCTTTTAAATTTCTTTTAAAATTAAGCGTATCATTATAATAGTCAGAGCAGTTGCAAATCTTTCTCTTGTTTCATGAAATTCAATATAATTCGGTGTTGTACCCCAGATGGGCCACAACGTTAATATTAGGGATAATCGGGTTCACCAAGCCTAAGGAGTTAGAACTCCGAGCAGGATCGAAGAGTGAAAGGGGCCTCTTGAGAGCACTGACACACACTTTTCTTCAAAAACTGATTGATTTATTTTAACAAGGCACATATTGTGATAATGTTACAACTGATAATGTTACAACTGTTATATTTCTCACACACAATTAAACATCGTCGGGCGGCTCTCGCGTTACTCTGGCGGCCGATGACCGAGTATGACACTTGAAATATTGATATTACATGAGGCTCGCGTGAATTTCGCGACGGATTTCGGTTATATCTCGCGCGACTTTGTTTGACTTGTGATTTTGATTTCGAATGACTTACAATTTCGACTTGGAATGACTCCGTGTGAGACTCTCTTATATAGAAATCGATGCCTGATTAGCGTTCTGATCGGGTTCATCAATCGATTGCGCATATTGGTAAATCACTATTGCGCACAGGTCGATCAGTAAATTAAGAAATTTGCTGATCGACTTTTTTTGCAATCGTTTTATACGACACGTTCCTGCAGTCTTTCGAAAGATTGATCGCAGCTTTTGTTGGCTTACACTTCTGAAATCTTTCAAAAGACTTTTCAAATTTACTGTTGTCATGCGGATTGCTAATCTATCTAGTTGTAGATATGAATACAACATCCGTATCTTAATCAATGGAAGAAGAAATCAATATTCTTATATAAAGAAATTATATTATTTGGTTTTTGGAAAGAAAAGAATCGTGGAGTCCACTGGACGTAACAATATTATATTCTGGATCAATATTGGTTACATTGGTTACATTGGTTACATTGGACGTCCACAGGATTACGGACGGATATGTTTAAGACTTTTTTAGGACATTCCTAAGGATGCTTGTGGGATATTTTGAAGTCGTTATCCTGAAGTCATCCTAAAATCATCCTAAGAAAATCCTCAAGATAGCTTGAAGAGGACGTCCCGAGGTCTCCAGGTCGTAATGAGATACGCTTATTTGTTACTCCACAAGACATCCAGAAATTTTTGTCTAAATGTAATGTCCTAACATGTTCTACATATAAACATGTTTTATATATGTCTCGGGATATTCAGGACTTATCTTTCGGATTCTGGGAGAGGGGGTAATCATGAACTTCCAACATTAATATTTCTTTCAATAAAAGACCATCTGTTATTAATGTCAAAAAGGACCGTTCTTGCGACCGCAAGAGGGATATCTAAAAGGACATTGATGAAAAGAGATGTATAATAATTTCTAAAAAGACTAAAATGTGAGTGTTTGGAATAATTTTATTTGGGAGCTCACTGAACAGATCATAGATCACTATTGAATAAATCATTATTGTTAACATAACTCTTAGGATGAGAAAGACTAATTGAAATAATGTTGTGTAAAAAAGAAGCCAATAAAGGATTATATTAATAGACGAGACAATTATTCTGAAAAGAGAATTAATCTTGTAAACTTTGGCAAACTATACGCTTTGAGAAGCGATAACTCTGTTGAACGAAGATGCAGGAATTTCGGGTTTCGAAATGAAATCCTTAAGGTGCCATTTTTTTTATGAGGTTGTTCAATCTTTTTTCAATAAAAGCAATAGGTTTTCGATAATTGTTTTCGATAATTTCATGGTTGTGAACATCAGACAGTATTTCTTCCATTTTTGTTTTATATAAGAGTTTCTATCCAATACCGTTACATTTTTAATCATATCTTTATAAAGAGAAATTTCTAGAGAGATTAATAAACTCAAACTTAAATTACATACAAAGAAGACTCTACGTCTAATAAGAAACATAAAAGAATAATTCTGAAAAGTACAACAAACACGAACAAAAACAAAACGACTTCACTGCGCATAAATATTTTTGTATTAAAGCTTAAAACAAATATATAAAAAAAAATCAGCAATTGCTAAACTAATTACTCATATGTTTAGATTATGCTAAAGATAATATAAGAAAAAAAATATACGTGCCTTTGGCATTTTTTTATCTTTTCTAATTTCAAATACATTGTACTACAAGTTCATCAAAAAAATCAAGTCGGATGCACTGTCCATAGATACGAGTCAATGTCTCAAACAGATATTATGACTCCGACTGTGAGATGTACATCCACCGGTTCGTTAATTTCGGCAAGAGAATTTAATCTCTATTGCCAGGGATAAGACCATATGCAATCTCCAAGGTGCACAGGAATGAATGTGATGAGAGGAGGATAATTAAAAGTAAATTTAGTATTAAATTTAACATTTAAACAGTTAAGGAGTTAGGCCATTCCTGAGGCCCTAAAATAATATTTAAGTTTGAGAACATTTTATGGGTAAATAAATAACTTTACTTGAAATATGCTTAGAGAGCTTTATTATACATATATAACAAACTATAAAAATATGTTTTAAATTTTTCTTTTGTCTAAAATGGCGACGCATTAGCCCACTTACGAAATTCTTCTTTTCTGTGGCTTCAAATCGGTGTACAGTCTAGGCATACGGTTTGATTTTGAAGAAAATATAAAGAATTTTCACTAACTATATATTAAAAACTAGAGAAGTACGTAGGGATTTTTCAAAATATTAATTTTTCTGAAAATGGCAGCTATTTTACAAAAAAATTTGCGTTTTTCCTTTAAAATTTATATATAAAACTATTAATTGCAAAAAGAGTTTTCAATATTTCAAAAAAAGCTTACGTACTTCTTTCTAGAATATATTTAAGAATATTCTGTGGAAATTTCAAGCAAATCGGATGAAAACTAAGAGTTATGTTGTACACCAATTTTAAAAATGCTGTTTTGAGAAAAATGCATTTAAAGTTTTTCAAGAGGATTTTCTATAAAAATAAAAATTTTTAATTTACCTTCAGATTGCCTGCCCTGTAAAGCTGCCCTTCCGTCTTTGGATTAGCCTCATCAACTTCTTTTCTAACTGACAATAACGACTTTCTGGCCTCTTTTGCTGCGTCGGTGAGACTACGCTCGGCCGCTTTAACGCACCGCGCATCCATTTCCTCAAAAATTGTAACAATTAGGACTCACTGCAAGATTCAAAACTTTCATAATTTCCATTATACTTCTGTATCCACCGTTGAAATTACAAAGCTATATTTGTTGCGATGTCAAGTATTTTTTTCCCATTTGCATAAAATTTTGGATTATAAATACTAAAACCAACGCTATTACAGCTATGTGATCGAATAATATCTATATTTATATCGAGTAAGACTCATTTTTCGATAGATAAATGATCTTATATATCTGCGGAACACAAAGAACATGTCAGCGTGCTTCGAAACATCTGAAGCCGTCTGGCAGACGATGCACTTCGCTAAGACAACTCTAACAGCATGAGAGGTTCAATTTCATTATAAAATTATTTTCATTATATTTTTATGATTAAAAACTAATGATTTAAGCAAAAAAATTCCATTTTTTCAAACCTAATCTTAGAGGTGGATTTTTTCAAAACCGAACCCCTTAATAGAAAAAGATTGCAAAAATAAAATAAAAATAAGAAAAAAGGAAATAATAATGACATAATCGCTCCAACAGATACATAACGGAAAATGATCGAAAATATCTCAAATGATTAGATATTATATAGAAGTAAATGTGTGAGTAATTTCGCAGGCGCTACATAAGTTCGAAGATCATGAACAAAGCATTTCGAGGAAACAGTTTTGAATAATAAGGATTATGCTCGGATTTTGACAATGACGAACGTAAGATTTATTGATACAAACAATAATGTGAGCATATAAATGTTTTTAAAATTTAAACAAAGTAGGCTCAAGGAAGACGGTAAGATAAGCATAATACGGACAGAAAAGTATTACAAATAATAACAAAAATAATAATAATAACAAAATGAATAATAACAAAAAATAATAAAACGAATAATAAAAAAACGTAATGATAATGATGCATGCAACTTACTGAGGCGAAGAACGTAAATACAAAAAGGTAATCAGGTTGTGATAATCAGTTGGACACCAAGAGTGAATGGTTAGCAGACACTTGGGAAGTCAGCAGCGTATTTCTGGCCTGCGGCGCTCTGAATAAAACGATTATCGAAGCACAAGTCATAAATTATGGCAAAAAAATTCGACAAAAAAGATTGTATTTGATTATTGATGAACACTCGCGATTGTATTTGATTATTACTTGTAGTTTTATTTGTTGAATTAAATTGAAACACAAAATGATTTTAATTAATATTGAGAAATATTGAAACAATGAATTAAAAAAAGGAAGAAATAATCAAAGTTTACTCGCAGTCTTTACGTTTTTATCGAAATCAAAACAAGAGTGTGCCGTCTCTTCCAAAAAACATCATAGTCAGGAGTTATCGCGGGGATCTTCAATCCCATAATTAAAAGATTCCTTTAGTTTTCGACAAATAGTGATTAGCGAATTATCGAGGGATTAGCCTATCCTAGGTCTGATTCTTTTTTAAAGTAAATCCTATTAATAAGGTGATAGAGAAATTGTAGGTGCAAGTCTCCTTGTAAATATAATTGTCTTAACCTTCTTGAGTTGAGTTAGTGGTGAAAGATATAAATAATGTATCGCCACGATTGCAATTTTATGGGTACGCTGCCTGTTGTTTGAAAAAGAACGAACGTCTATTTTGATGATTTTATAGCTCTCCGTTTCTAAGTTCTTTTCATTTCGGCACAGTTCGCATATATCTGTTAATTGTTATTTAGTCCAGTTACAGTTATGTCAGATCCTTTATTTATTCATTTTTGCAAAATGAGGCCCTAATAGACTAAGATTCATATGCAGACTAGCGTCCATGGAGCTTGAATTGTTAAATGATATTATTTATTACTCGAGATGATTTTTATGATATATCGGAACTCTCGCTTCCGCTCTGTGAAAGAAAAGAATCATGAAGTCTACTGGACGTAACAAATCAAATAAGACATTTTCATATGTTTTTATTAAATAAGTTTAGAAATGTCGAACTAATAATTGTGCCACTTTTTTTATTTTCACACTTGATTTTGATATTTGGAGAACGTCTGCAATGTCTTGCAGCATATAACTTGGATTTGTGTTGATTAACATCTTCACTTTATCGCTATCAATCTCAACTGACCAACTCGAAAATAATTGTTTTAGATAAAAAATTTTTAGAATAAAATCTCGCAAATCATTTGTAGTATATGCATTCCTTCACGGCATTCTTATCATGTCATATTTTTTTACAAGTTTGCATAGCATTTTTGTCTTTTTTAAAATAAAACGCCACACAGCATGCCAGAAAGCATGCTTATGTGGCGACTCGTGGGATGCCACACACCTGCTCGCTACACACCTGTTGCGGATCCAAACGATTAGGGTCGCGGGCCGCGACGCGGCGCAGGATGAGATAATTATCTCGTATTTCAAAATTTTCATAGACAGTATATAAAACGTATAAATATATAAAGGTGTACATCCGCTAAATCTTCACTCGATTTCGAGCTCTCTCTTAATACAGGAAAAAGTGTGTTGTACTAGTGATAGGACAGCGTTCTAAAGCGCTAACTATCATTCCTCCGGCCGCTCTCTTTCGGCCGCATAGACCATACTTCGACTGCATAGGCCGCACCCACAGAACATATACTAAGAGAAATGAAAGCTCTGTATATAAGATAAGCAACAATGTAGGCTCAGCGTTCTTTTTCTTTTAGCGATCCCTCCCTCTATAAGTTGTGTACGTCATGGCGTAGAGAGAGCGAATTTACGAACGCTTTGGCGCGACTTCGTCCCTTTTGGATTTAAGCATGAAGAGTCTTGAAACTGCTCTCGGGCAAGACATCTCGAATCCGAGTTTACATGTATTGTAATATCAGCACGATACCTCAAGACAATAAAGTGCTATTGAATTTTCTTAGCGCCAGTGAGCTGAGTAATTATCCTCTCCTCCTATTGGCTTGGCGACCGTACGCACACAGAAGGCACGAACGACGACACTGTTCACGCCGGCCATATTAAGATATCTTCTCCCTACAACAAAAGATGAGACACTGTCATCTGGTGGAGTGCGAACTAAATTGTAAGGTTGACGAGTTTTGTCTTATATATACATGTAATCTTTTCAATATCGAAATTTGAAATAGATATTAAATGATAATTAGATGATTAAATAAGTATATAAAATTAACAAAGACAAAAATAAACACTATATACAAAATATATAGACATATATAGACATATTTCTTATCAAATAAACTGCACAAATACGATATATTTTCACCAATATTTACATGTACCTATGAATAGAGATATCATGCTTCGTATACTTATCACAATATATGCATCACAATAATATCACAGAAATTATTTTACATAATGTATGTTGTACTATCACAGAAATTATCTTACTGTATGTTGTACTATATATTAGCATATTACTTGTTTATGTAATTGAGCCTCTCATATACATTGGATGTTCTATATAATTCCATATATATAAGTTCCATAGTGTATGTTCTAGAA
Organism: Pogonomyrmex barbatus; assembly: GCF_055798465.1. Taxonomy (NCBI): domain Eukaryota; kingdom Metazoa; phylum Arthropoda; class Insecta; order Hymenoptera; family Formicidae; genus Pogonomyrmex; species Pogonomyrmex barbatus. The sequence goes on along the minus strand of NW_028297111.1, from coordinate 4,143,613 downwards.
AATACGTTTTGGAAAAATAAAATATAAAAAATTATAATACAAGATTTGTCGATTAGAATATATAAATTTATAAATTTAATTACCTTTTGCTCATATTTGCAGACATCGCGTCACGTCCAAAAATCCAGTATTGCTGGATCAGTGAAATAATCTGAAATAAAATTTATATTAATATAGCTTTTCTTCTTTTAAACTCTGTTTAAAAAATTATTAATTTATTTCATCTCGACGATTATAAAAAATAAAAAATGCAAATTTATGTTGAAGTTATATTGTTACAAAGGCTTGAAAATTTGAATACAAATTAATATTAATATTAATATATAATAAATATAATAAATTAGATCAGTTTGTTGTACCTCTTATTTATTAAATTAATTAATTACTGTGTTATGACTGGTTGACTATTTAATTTTACATAAAATACTTATAAAGTTGCTGGAACAATCTTCTGCAGTGGAAGTCATGCTAGTGCCATGGCGTTTTCTGATTGGTTATGTCAACCCTCACTTTCGAGTGCCCTCGTTTTTTCCGTGTTGCAGGAAACCATGGTGTTAATTTCACTCCCGTGGGTTGCACCATCGGCCGAATAGGTCGTCTCCATTGGTCGACTGAATAAATTATCTTTCCTCCGGCCGAACAGGCCGTCGCCATCGACTGCAATAGTCGCGATTCATCTTTTATTTTCAGGAAAAAGACGCGATTCAAAGAGTACATGCTCACACGTCACAATTGAACTCTATCAGTAGACTAATCAGGTGCTCGGAAAGGAAATTAGCATTGGAATCACCATGATTAATTCAATACATTAAGGAGATCCTAAAGCGACGGGAATTACCGACACATTACAGTGCCAAAGAACTTTTTATTGGCTTGACAGATTACAAAATCCTCTCAGGCAATTAAAATATGCACAAAAAAATATACGGGACAATCGATTTAACAAATAAATAAGAAAAAAATTAAAAAATTCACGTAATTTTAGCTCGTACAGCTGTTACAGCTGTATCAGATCTTCGTTTCCTTAATACAAAAATTCTACAGCTCATATATACAAAATGAGTGCATTCCGCATTTCGGACTAAATGAATAAACAATATTATATTTTTGGATTTATGATTGAAAGCTTAGAAAAAAAGTTTGAGACTTGAACAGATTGTGTATTTACGCGTATATATATGCTTAGCGCAGTATAAAATGATAAGTAGAATAGTAATTGTAGTTGACAGATCTTGCAATAGATGGCGTTGCAGAGGAAAGATAAAGACAAACGATCTATGGGATCGATAAAATGTTCAATAAACTTGCTTGCTAGAATAAAGTGAATTTAATTTTTTATCGAAATCGACCATCCTGCACTTCTTTTTTGTACTATGTTTCAATTGCACAAAAGGATTTTGTAATCTGTAAAGCCAATTAAAAAATGCTGTAATGTGTCGATAATCCCGTCAGTATTTTCAATAAAAACAGTCAACATATAATTTGTATTTTTATTTTAGATATATATATATATATATATATATAAAAATTCCTATTTTATATATACATATATATATATATATATATATATATATATATATATATATACGAGGGTAGTCTGAAAAGTTTTGAGCCTAACATAGAAACAAGTATTTTTTCGGTCAAATATAGTTTTATTTTTCAACATAATCTCCTTTTAAGTCGATATACTTTTCCCATCGATACTCTAACCTCTTTAACCCCTCCAAATAGTAGTTGGCGTCTTGCTCCGCAAAATAGGCGTTTACGTATGCGATGACCTCTTTGTTCGATGAAAATCTCTGTCCTCCAAGCGAAACTGTAAGCTTAGGAAACAGGAAAAAGTCGCTGGGGGCCAGATCTGGTGAATACGGTGAGTGGTCAATCAATTCAAAGTGCAGTTCGTGATTTTTGGCGATCGCCAAAAGTGTGAGCAGGTGCGTTGTTTTGATGGAACAGCACTTTCTTCTTCTTCAAATGCCGTTTTTTTGTAATTTCTGCCTTCAGCTTATCAAATAATGATTCGTAATACGCTCCCGTTATTGTTTTATCTTTTTCAAGATAGTCAATACACACAATTCCGTGATTATCCCAAAAAACAGTCGTCATTATCTTCCCAGCTGATGGAACCGTCTTCACTTTTTTCGGAGCAGGTTCACCCTTTGCAATTCACTGTTTTGACTGTTCTTTTGTCTCTGGAGTGTAGTTGTGGATCCAAGTTTCATCTACAGTTATGAATCGACGCAAAAAATTTGACTCGTTTCGCTTGAACCGCTCCAACAGGGCCTTGGAAATGTTCATTCGAATTCGTTTTTGATCCAAAGTGAGCAAGCACCCAACGCGCGGATAGCTTGCGCATATCTAATTCTTCAATCAATATATGACAAACGCGTTCTTTCGATATGCCCATAGCCTTTGCTATCTCTTTAATCTTGATTCGACGGTCGCCTAGTACCATTTGGTGAACATTTTCGATGTTATCAGCGGTGGTCGCAGTTTTTGGCCGTCCCGAACGCTCATCATCAGCCAAGCTGATACGATCACGTTAAATTCAGCTGTCCATCTTTTTACGGTGGCAAATGATGGGGCAGAGTCCCGGTAAACAGCGTCCAACTCGATTTTAATTTGCGCAGGTGTATTGCCATTCAAATGTAAGAATTTAATCATGGCACGATATTCAATTTTTTCCATTTTTACAAAAACTCTGACATCGACTGACACAAACGACTGTCAAACAACAATGAGCGTCCAAAATGGCTGAAATTTTCACAAAAGTCTTTCAAAGCATATACTATTGTAGTACTAGAATGGTTTTGACGAGTAACGTCATCTTCATATTTAGTCAGTTAAAAGTTTTTTCAGACTACCCTCGTGTGTGTGTGTGTGTATATATATATATATATATATATATATATATATAAGTTTTACAGTCTCGTATGGACAAAATGATATAGTTCCGCAGTTTGAATTGAAAAAAATTACTTTAAAGAACAATACTGAACTTGTAAAATTACAATCCGAAGCCTAACAAAAAAGATCTATGCATCAATAGTATGCGAATAATCATTTCTCACTTCGATGAAATGAGAATGAAGGACTCTGATTGGTCCATTCTTTCATGCCTTACACGTTATGCACTCTGCGCTAGGAGATTATGCTATCCGCTTGTTACGTCCAGACTCCGGAATTATTAGTTAAAGGTCGAAGGGATGGGGTAAGGAAGAACGCACCGAATATCCTCTTGCAGGTGGTCGCTCTGGAACGTGCCTGCGAGTCGAACGCATCGTACAGGATCAGACGATACGGGTCAATATCTTGAAAAAGACGCTATGACTCCGACTGCGTGACGTACGTTCGTCGGTCCGTTAATTTAGGCAAGAGAATTTAATCTCTTTTGCCTGGAATAGAACCATATGCGATCCCCGAGAGCGAGCGGGAATGAGCGTGACGAGAGGGTTAAATTATTAATGAAAAATAAATTGATTTATCGTTAAAGTAATCATTTAATTAATTAAAATGAAACGAAGAAAGTACAGAGTTAAAATACAAATACTTAACATAAAGGAAAAATGATATGCATAATGATTACTCGGTAGATAATGATAACAGTTAATATCATTCCGAATGAGCGCATGAGAGTGGAGTAACATTGCATGTAAGTGTAGCACGCCGGTGTTACAAAAGTGCGGAGGTCGTCGGGGCATGGCAGTTTGGGGTAAGACTCTACGTTAAAATAGGGCCATGCCCGATTTTTATAGTATAAATAATTGAACAAAAAAGATGAATATTTTAAACAAACAATTATGTAAGTGTAAAAGTGTTAAACCTTAAGGACGGTAGGGAGGTAAGTAAGAGAGGTAAGTAAGAGGGAGGGGAGGAAGGGGAACAATCGGTATTTAAGTGATGATGGGTAAATCATATTAATCTATGCGACTTAATGTGATGATAACAAGAAATGTCATTGCAGGTAGATCGTCGAGAGACAAGCTGGGGGTTGAAACCAGCGGCCAGTGGTTCTCTGAAGGGTTCCGCAGGGAAGTTGGAAAACAAGAGCGCACAAAAGGAACACTCTCGCTCAAATTTAATAAAGTGATAATTAAAAGAAATTACAAGTTTATTTTATTATAAATTTATTAAATAATCGTCGTAACTTGTTAACTGTTCTTCGGGAGCTAAGGGTTTATGTGATGGAATCCTTGCTATTTTCCCAAAAACTAGCTCATATGGAGTGTGCTTGGTAGCCTCGTGCACGCTAGTATTGTAATTAAACATCGCGAGTCCTATCCATCGATCCTATTGTCTTTGCTCATTGGAATATTGTTTTAAATATTCTCCTAGTGCGTGATGTAATCTCTCCAAAGATCCGTTAGATTGAAGATGGAAAGCGGTTGTTCGTAACTTACGGATTTTAAATATTCTGGCGAGCTTCTTCATTAGCTCGCTAATAAAATTTCTCCCTTGATCCGATAATATCGCCTTAGGTGCTCCTATCGAAGGCAGTTCCCAGAGTGTCGGTAATTATCATGGGTTGTTTCGTTTTAACGCGTACTAACTTCTTCAATTGACATTGTAGGCATTGCTGAATAATATACCGTTGGACATCATATTTTATATTTTCCCAAGTTTAGTAATTGTGCTTAATTCTGTTTTAGTAACGCTTTTATGTCCACCTGTAGGTGAGCAATGTGTTTCGCCTATTATAGAAAGACGAAGATCTTTCGGAGGATATTTTATCAATCCATTACAAATAATTAGTTTAGTTAGTGAGTCGAAAAAGGTCATTTGCATTTGTGCTTTAATATTGTTCCACGGAATGTTGCAAATAAAATCCGTTTTAGCAATACTAATAGTTTCTAATTTTAATTCCTCTGTTATTTTTCGTAATTCAATCAGAGTTTGCATTATATAATTTAAAATCATTGTTGGCTCTTCTCTTAATTCTTCATCAATGGGTAAGGACACGTGAAAATAGTTTTTGCATTTCACGACTTGTGGTCTACATAGAGTGAATTCGTTGAGGGTAGGCAATTCGTTGCGCTCGAATAATTTTTGTGTTCCAGAATCTAATGGATTTCTGTCGACATCAACAAAATATGCTACGTTATCTTTCCGTAAAAATAATAATTCGCGGGAATCAACAACATTTTTATTAGCTTGTTGTCAATGATAGTCGGTTTAAGTGTATTTGTACTAAGCTCTTTATTTCCTTCATTTATTATTTCGCTTTCTTCTTCGTCGTCAGTTTCTTCGTCATTTTCCTTTTCCTTGTCGCTCTTGCTGATTTGATCCTCAATTTCATTAATTTCATTTTCTCCTTGAGTTTGCGTTAATTTTAAGCGTTTATTTCTTTCGTTTGTCGTTTGGCTACAAGTGAGCATTCTTTTGGTGGATTCCGCTCTCGGTGGATCATGTATTAGTACTTTCTCTGTCTGCTGTACTGGTAATTCATCTAATTCTTCTTGTGTAAAGAGTATTGAATTCGTATTATCCTTAAACAGATCGTCATCAGGTAGTAAATTTTCTGTTTACTCGTCGTCTAGAAGATATAACTCGAGGACTTTTCCTCCTCTTCTATTTCTTCCTCCTCATCGGGTTCTTCTAGCATTTTGGAAATTATTTTCGCATCCTTTGCTTCATTAGAATTAAAAATTTTTCTATTAGTAATTGCCTTGCAGTCCATTTCTTCAAAATGCACCACATTTCTGGATAACGCATTGGCGTTTACGTTAGTTTTTCCTGCTTTGTATACAACATCGTAATTGTATTTGACTAATTTTAATCTCCATCGCAATATTCTCATGTTGGTATCTTGCGCGTTTTTTTAAACTATAATAGAGGTTTATGATTTGTGACTAAAGTAAATTTTCGGTCGTATAAATATGGGCGGAAATTTAACACAATGTAGTATAGCCAGCGCTTCCTTTTCGTATGTATCGTATTTTAATTCATTATCAGTTAGAGTTCGCGACGCATACGCGACTGGTCGATCCTTATTTATTTCACCCTGCGACAATATTCCTCTTATAGCTACTCCGGAAGCGTCGATAGTTAAGATAAAAGGCTTTGAAAAATCAGAGTATTGCAGCACGGGTTCTTCACATAATCTTTGGTTTAATATTTCAAATTATTTTTCTTGCTCTTGTGTCCATTCGAAACGTACGTCATTTTTTAATAAAATTTGTCAGAGGTTTTATTAGTTTAGAAAAATTAGGTATAAATCGTCAATAATATCCTGCTAGTTCTAGAAATTGTTTAATGTTTTTAGGCCTAGTCTTGGGCTAGGAAGTCGTCATACAGCCTCTAATTTTTTTGGATCAGGTTTAACTCCGTTTCCTATAACGTGTTCCAAATAAGTTATCTCTGATTTTAAAAATTCACATTTATCGGGCTGTAGTTTTAAATTTGCTTCGCATAATTTATCTATTAAAAGATTATATTTTCTTTCATGCTCTTCTAATGACGACGCATAAATAACAATATCATCCATATAAACAAATAATTCTTTTCCTTGTAATCCTGATAAAACTAAATTCATTAATCGTTGGAAAGTACCATGTTTCAATCCAAATAGCATTCTATCAAATTCGTAATGCTCAAAAGGTGTTGTAAAAGCGATTTTATGGCTATCTGCTGGATCCATTTTTATTTGATGAAATCCTGAGACTAGATCGCATACTGAAAAATCGAGCTCCTCCCAGTTGATCTAAGATATCAATTATATTTGGTAGTGGATACGCATCTCCGATAGGTTTCATTTAATGCCCGGAAATCTAATATCATTCTCCATCGTTTATTTCTTTGAAAAATCCTCTTTCTTTGAAGAATCCTCTTTCTTTGAAGAATCCTCTTTCTTTGAAGAATCCTCTTTCTTAAATTCAATCCATATGGGCGTATTGTAAGGCGATTGCGAAGTAATCATAAAATTCTAATCATCAATTTGAGACAGTAAAGATTTCATCAATCTCTTTCATTCCAGCTTCCAATTAAAAAACTACTGATTATGCTACCCTTGCACGGTCAATTTACTGCAGCCATTTAAAATAAAATTTCATAGGGCAGAGCCGACCTTAAATTATATTCAAAAAGCCATGTTTTTATTAAACATGTGAACCTATTAAATTTGCCGAGTTCCTTAAATTAATTTACCAAATAATTTTAACTCTATTACTTTAACAATAATGCTTACTTATAAAAACATCATTTATAATCTATACTTATATTAACATTTTATTACTATTTTAATAATTATAATAACTTCTTTAATTAATTAAAATAAATCTATTTAAATATTATAACTTTTAATATATAAATAAATTATTACATTTTTATCAAAAAATTCAAATCTTATAAATATTTTTTAACATAAATTTTTCTTTAACAATTTTAATTAAATTTATAGTTCATCCCATAAATTATAAATCCAGTTATAAATTATCTATATTCAAATAAAATAATTCCCAAACAAGACAACCAACCCATTAAATCATAAAAATTAATAAAAATAAATTAATTAAAACTTATTCCATTTTTTAACAATACAACAAATTTATCATCCTATATTCATACAACCAAATAAAAATTAAATTTACTCAAAAAGAACTAGATATCTTTAAAATTGACTAAAATTTCTTCTCTAAAAAGTTATTAATAGTAATTATTTTACATTAATTATCATACTCTTTTTAGCTCTTTTAAATTCGAGAATATTTTTATAAATAATAAAAACATAATTTATTAATCCCTGATACAAAAGGTAAAATAAATAAAATTATCTTTTTCACATTAAAATATTTTCATTTACTTAACTTTATAATTAAAAAAATTAATTCCTCTTATTACTATAACCAACCTTAAAAAATATAATTTTATTTACCAATAAACTATTAACATCACATCTTTAAAATAATTAATTTTTAAATTTAGAATCAAAATTTAATCTTTCTTAAATTTTACAACATTATTCCAACAAATCCCTTTAATGGAATTTTATCTAAATACATTTTCCAATATATTTACTATGTGACTTCTCTCACTCATATATTCTTGAGAATGACGGGCAATTTGTACACATTATAAATCTTTTATCAACTAATAAAATTATATTAATTTACAATTAAATTCTTCCTCAATTAATTATTAAAAATTAATATTCTTATAATATACTAAACTGTAACTCATTTTAAACCCTATCCAAACTACATTTTGATTTGAATTAAAATCTAATATCAAAAATTTTTTAATTATTAATCTAATAATATAATTTTAAAACAACAATAAACAACATAAATTTCTAAACAGGTTCATTCTATCGTGGATTATCAATTTACACAACAAATTCCTCTAATTAACTATAATATCGCCAAATTTATTAATTTTAATGATTATACATTTAATCACCAGTTCCACAAAAACCTTTATTTTGAATAATAGGGTATCTAATCCTAGTTTTTCAACAAACTTTTTATTAAATAAATCATATTTTTAACAAATTTACCTCATTAACTTAAATTAATATTTATTTCACCAAATAAATTAAAATAAAAAATAAATTCATTCCAATTAAAATATATAATATAATTTTCTATTTAACAAAACTAATCTAATTTATTCAAAATAATAGTATAACCGCAATTGCTGGCACTACTTTTATTACATTTATCAATAAAAATTGCTAGTATTAACTTCCTAATAATTTCTCAAATTAAATATAAATCTTATAATTAAAATAATTATTATTTAAATAATATACTCATTCTAACTTCTCAAAAAAAACTTTATATATATTTTCATTCTTAAAATAAATTTACTAAACATAAATTAAATCTTAATTAAATTTTTTTATTTTTTATATAAATAATTTTTAGTATCTTTGTATCTTTGTATCTTTGTATCTTTAAATTAAAATTAATATAATTAATTAATTTAAATTTAAAATAATTGTTTCATTCATTTTTTAATTTTCTATAAAAAAAATTAATTTTTAATAATTTTATAAAAACTTACAAATCTTTTTATTGTAAATAAAATATTTTATTTAAATTAAATTAATGATGTTTGAATATAAATATAAATATAAGTTAATAATATATATATTATATTTCAAATTTAAATCATAACAGCAAAATATCTAATATAAAACTATAAATATAATTAATTATATTCATATATAATGTATTTATATATGTATAAATATTTTATTTATTATGTAAAACTAATTGACTAATTATTCTAAATCTTTTTTAAAAATAATTTAAATTAATTGATTAAGTTTTAATGAAATAAAATTATTATTTAAAATGGCATCTAATGTTTATCCTCTCAAAATCTCAATTTAAATTTATCCAAAATCCCAATTCTCTCCGTTTCCGTTTTATTATGTCCCCTTCTAACAGTTCTCCTATCTGCTTGTTTATTTCCTCTTTATAAATTTGCGGAAATCTATACTGACGAGTATTTATCGGCTGGTTATCCGTTGTTTGATATTTTATGTTGTAAAACATTAATTGCCGTCAGTTTTTCCTCAGGTATATGAAACCTGTCTTAACTATTAATTATAAGATTTATCACACTCTCCTCTTCATAATCATTCAAGTGTTCTAGTCGCAATAATTCTATGATTTTTGTGAGTCTATTCCTTTGGTTTTCTCCCGATAATTAAGCATTTAGTTGTTACATTTCCTTTGCTACTACTCTGTAACTTTTGCACAGCTTTTTCCTTATGCTTTGATTTACGCTTGCGTATACATTTGTTTAATATCTCTTTGATTGATTTTGTTTTAATTTAAAAATATTTGAAGACGGTTTTTTGTTTTTCATTCCTAATTTGTTACGATTTATTTCATTCGATTTATTTATTTGTATTCTTTCTATAAGCTCTTTGGCGGGTTGTAATGTGAGAGGGTTCATTTTTTCCGAGATCATCCCAACTCTCGGGAATTTAACACCTTTTAACTGAGGAATTAATATTTTCATTTTCCTCCAGACAGGATTGTATCCGATTACGTAGTGAGGTTTGATAACTTCCCTCTTCGTAACCGACGGAGCTAGAAAATGCTCGAGGAGTGCAGAAACTTCCATCGGTAATTCCAGAATTATTTCTTGAAGTGATTCGACAATTTTCATCTCCAAGAAATTCAGAATTTTTTAAATTTTTGGACGAGGTTTGGTAACTTCCTTCTCCAAGGATTTTGGGATGCGAGGATATCTCAGAGGAGGTTTGGTAACTTCCCTCTCGCTGAATATCGAAATTAGGATTTTCCTTTCCTCTCATTTTAATTTCATTTTTATTTTCGATCTTTAAATTTTTATTAATTCTATCTTCATCTATGGAGGTTTTAATTTCTTTATGTTTGTTAATTATAATTCCGTCTTCTTTGCATTTTCATTTTCATTCTTATTTTTATTTCCATTTTTATTTTCATTAACAATCTCAATGCCATTTATATTCATTTCGTCTTCCTCTCCACTTATTACATTTTTATTTTGATTTTCGTTTAACAATTCTTCTTTATTAGGATCAATATTGTTTTCGGTTTCTTTCGAAAAGAAATTTGGGTATGAATTTATTAATTCTTCCTAATCTAAAATCTTTATTCTGGTTTCACAAAGGTCAACCATCTCATTCAGAGGTCTAAGATTTATGGTCAGCACCCTGACTTCTACTTTTTCGTCCCGTGTGTTTATGATATTTAAATATACTTTTCCCGAGACGTTTTCCATGACCGTGTCTCCTAGATAAATTCCATGCGTTATCTTCAATTTCGGTACATATCCAATTTTAACATTAGGGTTGCCAACTCTTACATAAAATAACGATTCCAATTTTGATGATGCCACTATTTCTGGCGAGAGAAAAGGTATTTGGATTCGGATTCCATCTCAAATAAGAAGGAAGGGTGTGCGTCACGACGGGGCCCGACCACGAACCAGTCGTGAAAACTCGTAATTATTTTGCGAAAAAATACCACCTCAGCCAGGAATCGAACCTGGATCTCCTGCTTACCGGGCAGGCATCTTATTCTTTCGACTATCGAGGCATGTGATGATATTTATCGCAAATAACGTGTTTAGAATAACACGTCAACAATACAATGATACATATATTATAATATACATATATACATGTATTCTTTCGAATCCCCACGACCGATACTCCAGAGAGATGATGGTCCTATTCTCTCGATGGATGCAGGTCGGACTGCAGCGGCGACACCCTCCAACGCCATTGGCAAATATACAAATAATCCTCCTGGAGCACGACAGGAGAGATTGCATCAAGCATGGCTCGAGCTCCCGAATCCGGATACATTTATACATCCTTGTGCGTAATCAATTTTCGATGATGTTTGTTTAAAGAAATTGTTGCCTAATATACCAGATTGCGGAATTGGGAAATCGTCCGCTACAATATAAAAGGTTACTGGTTTATTGAAAAAAATTAAAGTGATTTCCCCAAGAGTGTAAACAGGATAATTATTTATACCATTCAATTTTAAGATATTTGTATAATTGATTTTTTCGTCTTCTATGAGATTTTCTTTAATTATGTTTGGTTCCGAACCGGTGTCTAGCATTAGAGTTACGTCATCTGTTATTTTACGGATTTCTACTTGCACAGTAGGCACGCGACTATGTTTATCCAAGTTTACAGTTATTGGTCGAATTTCCGGTGCGTTTTTGTCTACTTGGATTCTGGAGTTTTTGAAGGGTGTGTAACTCGTTCGGGTCCCCTTTGCACATCCGATCTCAAGGGGCCATTGGAGTTTTTTTGATCGGTATTCTTCTTACGATTATTACTTGCAATTCTCAATTGACAATTTTCAAGGAAATGCCCCTTTTCTTTACAATAACCTTTTACAATAACAGCAAAACATATTGTGGCGGTTGGTGTTGGAGGAGCGTTGTCCACGATATAAAGTATTTTGATGACGGAAAAAAGATGTTGGCCGCGGTGGGATTCGAACCTAGATCATCTGGTGTATGAGTCTCGAGCGCTACCACTGCGCCATACGGGCCACGGTTCTTTTTCGTGTATGTTTCTGCTAGGTATTAGTTGTGTGAGCGGGGGACCGCCACAGCATATTTATATTGTTCAGTTACTTCCGTTTTGTCCGATTTAGATCTCGTCATACTCATTCCCGTTTGTAAAGATCGCAATTTTCATCCTGGAGGGGTCCCCAATTTTTCTATCTCTGGATATGTTACGTCCAGACTCCGAAATTATTAGTTAAAGATCGAAGGGATGGAAGGGGGCAAGGAAGGACGCACCGAATATCCTCTCGCAGGTGGCCGCTCTGGAGCGTGCCTGCGAGTCGAATGCATCGTACAGATCAGACGATACATGTCAACATGAAAAGAATTTGAAAAAGACGCTATGACTCCGATTGCGTGACGTACGTCGGTCCGTTAATTTAGGCAAGAGAATTTAATCTTTTGCCTGGGATAAAACCGATCCCCGACAGCGGGCGAGAGCGTGACGAGAGAGTTAAATTATTAATGAATAAATTGATTGATCGTTAAAGTAATCATTTAATTAATTAAAATGAAGAAAGTACAGAATTAAAACACAAATACTTAAAGGAGAAATGATACGCATAGTGATTACTCGGTAAATAATGATAACGGTAGATAATTAATATCATTCCGAATGGGCGCATGAGAGTGGAGTAAAATTGCATGTAAGTGTAGCACGCGGGTGTTACAAAAGTGCGGAGATCGTCGGGCATGGCAGTTCGGGGTAAGCCTCTACGTTAAAATATTTAAGGCCATGCCCGGTTTTTACAGTATAAATAATTGAACAAAAAAATAAATATTTTAAACAAACAATTATGTAAGTGTAAAATTGTGTAAAAGTGTTAAATCTTAAGGACAGTAGGCTCAGAGAGGTAAGTAAGAGGGAGGAGAGGAAGGAGAATAAACAATATTTAAGTGATGGGTAGATCATATTAATCCATGCGACTTACTACTGTGATGATAACAAGAAATGTCGTTGCAGGTAGATCGTCGAGAGACAAGCTGGGGGTCGGGATCAGCGGCCAATGATTCTCTGCAGGATTCCGCAGGGAAATTGGAAGACAAGGGCGCACAAAAGGAACTCTCGCTCAAATTTAATAAAGTGATAATTAAAAGAAGGGTTACAAGTTTATTTTAATTTAATATATATCCCGTCCCGATATTAAAGTTTATTAACTAAATCTGCGTTTACTTCGGAGAGAATCGACAAAACTAAACCGAGAGTTAAAAGCGAATGCGAACTGACGGGCAGGTACACGAATGCTCCCCAAAAAAAGATTTAAGATTGCTCGTAAAAAAAAAAAAAAAACTAACGGATCAGAACGCGTGAAAACTGTCGGTCAAAGAACAAGTGCGAGGTGTGGTTTCAAAGTGTGTTTCCTCACGGGAGGATCTTGGTGAAAAAGCTGTCGCGGGGTGGAGCTTCGGTTCGGAAATTAAGAATATCTCGCTTTAACGAATAGAAATTAGCGAGTTATTAGGGATGTGAGGGGAGTTAGCCTATCACAGTTCAGAATTTTGGAAAAAGAGTCTGATTGGTACGGGGAGAATTTTTAGGGATGATAGTTAGGTAGTGGGCCTGAGCCCTTATCAACATATGGCATTATCTAAATATTTGTGGATGGATGGTCGGCGGATTAAATAACTGATGATGATTAAATAACGCCACGAAAGTGGCTATTCAAATATGCAGTCTCCCATTGTATGATGTCAGTCATTATATAAAAACGATTTTTAAGAGCAGTGTCACATTTTAAATCCATTAATTCTAATTGTATATCTGCGGGAACAATATTAATATCAACAGTAAAAGGTGTCATAAAAATAAGTAAATCTTCTTCTAAAACATGCATTTCCCAACAATCGAATTCATTATATAACAATTGAAGTGAATTTATATTCTTCATAATTTATATTCTTCATGCTTATTTTGAATGTGCATGGCAACAGATAATAAATTTGAAAAATGCAACAACTGTCGAGATTGAAATTGATTGATCCATAAATTAAGTTTCATTTAGAAATGCGGAACTTTATCCCAAGGTATTAAAAATATTAGATACGCTCCTGAGATGTGCACAATAGGTGGGCACTCGCGGGCGCTCGCGAACGCCCGTGCCAAATTTCAGTGTTTTGTCGACCCTTGTACTAAGGATTTCTTTGCGTTTGGCATATAGCTCAAGTCTTATCTTAGCATAGTTGCCCATAGTTGCGAAAAATTTTTAATAACATTTTATTTGCAAAATAAAAACGTTATGGCGCTGTATATTTGTGAATTTTTATCATGGTGCGGGTATCTTTAAAAATATGAACAATTTATATCATTGGACATTACAAATATATAATGTAATATATTTGTACATTATTTATATATATAAATATTATAAATATATTTTATATATTTAGACTTTGTAGACCTTCATCATCGTCATCGTCATCGTTTCGATTCTGATATTTTTATTGTATACATTGAAATAGTTAACAAAACGTGCAACAGACATATTTGCGGAAAGGACTATACTTTATTGTATTATTATACACACAATTTATTATATAATTTATTCTC
>NW_028297111.1:3497569-3539957 GCF_055798465.1 Pogonomyrmex barbatus | reverse complement strand
CTCTGCTATTCCGAAATCTCTGTTATCCAAAATTCTGACCGTACTTTCCGGAACTTTGCCAGTGAACATTCACAGTAAGTTCTCGAACGTCTTTTTCAATCCGAGTGAATGTGCTCCGGCAGTACTATCACCAGTGCTAGGACTATCACCACAACATATCCAAAAGTAAGTCGAATTATTTATTTCCTTTCGGTTTCCTTCTGTGATATCTTCGCAACCTAAACTTAACATCCACAAACTTGATAATGAATAACTCAACAGTTAACTGCAAAACGACTAGATGTCTACGGCGGGAAGCTAGATTGCGAGCGCGAAGCCTGTTGGATCAGGCCTATCAACAATTCCTAGAGTCCATCAACCCGAGCGTCTTCATCGTCGTCCGAGGACAGATCTCGCGCTCCAACAGAAGAATCCTCGGCACGCGCATCTTACATACCACCGCCGCGAATTCCAATGCCTCACGCACCGTCTCCCGAATTTCCGCCGCGAGACTCAACGCCTCGCACTCCGTCCCCTGTTTTCCGCAGAACCTCCCCTTCACCTTCGCGAGTCTCGACCTTTCGCACTCTGTCACCTGTCTCCTCTCCCTCACTTTCGCGGGCCTCGAAGCCTCGTGTTCCGTCGCCACCTCGCCCACAAGCCCCACCTTCACCAGTTCCATGTCGAACGTGGAATTCATTGGAGAGGTTTCCACCGGTACCGCCGATAGTCTTCAAAAAGAAACTTACGTTCCAGGACATCCTCTCCCAGTCCCTATCTCCACCGAGACTCTTCCTCCGGGATCATTTATAGGCTCCGAATCCATTGACTTAACCACACTCTGAAATTAACTGTGAATCGCCCTGACGACATTATCGTAGCATACATCTCCGGAGTTCCTTATTTATTTTTAGTCCTTATCCGATACCTCTACAGAATGTTCCCACCTTCAACCATGACAATCCGCGAACTCGATTAATAAATCCATCAAATCTTCCTTCCATCTCCAACACACACACACACACACACACACACACACACGCGCGCGCGCGCGCGCGCGCGCGCGCGCGCGCAAGAGGCACGCACTGTGCGCTTGGCGTTCGACAACATTGGGTTGGCAGAAAAAGATAGAAATATTATCGTACTCTTTCGCGCTCCATGCACTGTGCGGTCGTCGAGCGTCTCCGACGTTATCTGGTCACCGCTCGTTATTGTATATATATATATATATATATATATATATATATATGAAATTTTACTAAAATTTTAAAGAGAGTTAAAGTAATTTCACCGAGAGTATAAACAGGATATTCATTTATTTCATTTAATTTTAATATGCAAGAATAATCAATAGCAATGTGTTTAGGTACAAAATCCTTTTTGATTATATTCGGTCTAGAACCAGTATCTAACATAAAAGTTAAAGGAGAATTTATTTTATCTAAGGTTATCCGGACAGTAGGTACGCGACTATATTTGTCGAGGTTTACTGTCACGGGTTGAGCGTTCGGTGTATTTTTTATCGGGGTGTTGAAGATGTCGATGAGTGTGAAATCTGCTCGGGCCCCCGTTGCACTCCCGACTTCGGTGGACCATTGGAGTTTTCCGAATTGTTTGTTTTTCTACGATTATTATTTAAAATTCGTAAGTCGCAGTTTTCTAAAAGATGTCCCTGTACTTTGCAGTAGCGACAATACGGAGAGCTACCCGATTTTTGGTTTAACTTAGATCGATAATCTTTAGCGGTATGACCGAAGTTGTTGCAATTTTGACAAGAGATTTTTTATTTATTTTCCGCTGTTTGCTGGTCATTTTGTTTTTTCCAGCAATTACTGGCCGAATGCCCGAGTTTGTCGCACCATTGACAGATTAGGAAAGCTTTATTTTGATTGCTGTTATTATTCGTACGACAAGTCTTGGCATTATATCCCGATTTCGAGCATAACTGACAGGTGATAGTATTTTCGTGTATTATGTTAACGGTTCGTCGTGTCTGTGAGTCGCGAAGTCGACACGTATTAGCGTCGTGTCCGCGTTTCTTGCAAATCTGGCAGATAAGTATTTCGTTTCCCAAATTCTCAGTTCTACTATAATTTTGATAAGAATTTTGATTAAACTTCTTACAATTATTAGCTGAATGTCCACTTTTACAACAAATTTGACAGGTTTCTCGCGATACAGTGATATCAATCGGTTTTAAGGTGGTACTTGATCCGCGGCGCAAGTCCGAAATTGCGCGTAATTCTCTTTCTATACATAATGCATCGGTCACAGTTCCCTTGACGTCGAGATTTCTGGCTACTCTTTGTTCGATTTCCGGATTCAGACTTCTAATAAAACATTTACACATATCCTTTTCTAATGAGTCCATGATACTACGTTCTGGGAGAGAATTTCCGGAGTTTCGATTGGCTTCTAATATTTGCTTCCCTAAAATCTTTACTCGATTTGCGTAAGTTACAACGTCTTCATTACCTTTTTGATAAATAGAGCCTAGTTCACCTTGTAATTGATATACGTTTTTGGAATGACCATAAATTTGTTTTAAAAAATTTGTAAGTTGAGCAACATTGTCGAAGTCCTGACCTGTGACGGTATGACGGGCTTCTCCAACTATTCGCGTTCTTATAACTTTAGTGAATTGTGATTCGGCTTCATCTAGTAACATGGATTTAGCTTCTTCACATCCCTCGATAAAATAACTTAGAGGGATATTCTGGCCGTCAAAGAAAGGGACGGCCTCAAATGGCGTATTTTAATGTGGCGAAAGGATTAATTTGCGCCATACTTAATCTACTTAAATCTTCCGTCTGGCTGTTGGTAATAATGTCAAACTTGCTCGTTAACGCTAAATTTTCGGGGCGTAATGTATTAGATTCGGATGCTTCGCAATTGATTTCTAATTCTTCAACAATTGAGGTTTCTTCTAAAGGAAAGGCAATAGGTTTAGAAGCAGGTGTTTTTGCTGGAGTAGAAGTGTATACAGTTTCTGATTTAGGGTTACGCCACTCTCTAGACCAAGATTATAGAGAACATCTACTTTAGCCTTGTCGGCCTTAGATCTCGTAGTCATTCTCGTCTCCAAAGATCGCACCTATCATCCCGGACGAGCCCCCAAATTTTTGCTATTTGTTACGTCCAGTCCGAAGTAAATATTTTTTTGAAAATGGATGGGGCTTGGAAGGACGCTCCAAATACCCTCTCGCAGGTGGGCGCGCTGAGGCGTCCCTGCGAGTCGGACACACTGTGCAGAGCCACGAGTGCGAGTCAACGTCTTGAAAAAGACGCTATGACTTCGACTGCGTGATGTGCGTCCGTCGGTCCGTAATTTAGGCAAGAGAATTTAATCTCTTTTGCCAGGGACAGGATCATGCGCGAATCTTGGGATAACGGAGAATGAAAGAGGGAGGAAATAACTAAAACGATAAATAATTTAAATTTTACATGTAATTAATAATTTTAAAACGATTACAAGTTTAGCTAACTACAAGATCCGTGTCATTATTTCTTACGTTGAAATACATTTACTGAAGGTATATTTACATTTGATAAAATAATAAAAAAGGGTTACATACAGAAATTCATGTAATATAAATGTTCTAAAAATTGACGGATGTATTATTTAATTTCTGTGTACAAATTCTATTATATTTGTATATTTGTCTATATTCCAATTATTCTTATCTTACATAGTTTAGTATTTTTAATCTGTATTTGATAATTTTATCTTATGTTGTTAATCTATTTAAATTTGTATTTTGTTATCTGTGTGTGGTTGTTTCGGAGAGGAGGTCGGATTTCCGATGGTGAGATCTAGGGGAGGAGGGGAAGGAGTCCGGAGTTCGCAAACCTCGTCCAAGGATTTCTGAGTGCAGAAATCTGGATATATCTGGAGATTAGTGTCACGGCGTTCTGGGAAGAAATCTGGGCGCTGAAATCTGGGGGTGATCCAAATTCGGATGGTCTGATCGGGGAATAGGACGGAGAAGATATGTACAAATAATAGAGTCTCCTGCTGGAACAAGTGGTTTCTTCGGCATGTGTCAAAACCTCGGATGTCCTAGGCGAGGGATAGTTCCCTAATTGACGAGCTCGCTTGTTGCGACGATAACGGAGCCTCTTCAGGACTCGCCTCTCTGAGCGTTGGAAAGAGAGGATGATGCAGATTTCACTAGAAGATTTTTCTAGAAGAAATGGATTTGGAATATGAAGGAAATGTCATTGGTCGTAAACCTTAAGGCTATCTCTAAAATATTTCAGGAAACCGAGAGATCCGACAGAGGAGAGAAATTAAGAAGGGAAAGAAAAAATTGTAAGAGAGGAGAGAAAGAAGAAAAAAATAGATTTCCTGAATTATTCGGCCATGAACCTGCTGAGTGTTCCACAACGCATAGGGAGCCCGAGAGATTCGACGGCTGAAGCCAACAAAGAAGAAGCAGATTTTGCCGAATTATTCGGCGGCCATGAACCTGCTGAGTGCTCCGCAACGCATAGGGAGCCCGAGAGGCCCAAGCAAAGAAAGAAAGAGAAAAGAAAAAGAAAAAGAAATAGAAGTGTAAGGAGAACGGCAGAGGATAGAAAGGATGTAAGGGAGAAATGAGAAAATATAAGGAGAAATGACCCGAAAACTATTATTAAGGAATTTTTCTATGTGTAATTGAACTTACTGTTACTCTGGAATGCCAGACACTTGGGACCTGCGAGATGATGAAGGCGGAAACGGTGTTGCCAGGAAACTTGGTCACTTGTACTTGTACTTGTACTTGGTGAAATTGTTGATATATTTCGACTGACACCGACTGATTGAATTATTGACAACTGATGGACTGAAAATGTTCTGACCGCGTGAAAAAAGGAAGTAACAGTGCGCGTGCCTTTAAGGGCACTATATATATATATGATTTCGTTGAGGAAAACATCTGTACACGTGTTGTTTTTCCGCGATTAGGATAATAAGGATTATCCGCTTAGCCAAATTCTTAGTAACTGAAAGAGATCAGTTGCGTAACCGTCGCGATCTAACAGCGTAACAGAACATATGTCACTCGTTTATCCGCTTAATTAAATTCTAATAACTGATACCCGAAAGAGAAGAATCGTGCAATCGTCACCACGTAACAATAAACATGTGATCGTATTTCTTTTCATAACATTTTTTGACTTTCCATCCACTTGCTATTTTCGTCTTTTACATTTTAATTTTTAATACGAAACAGTTAAGACGTGTCTTTTTATTTTATTTTTGTTAATCGAATTTATTTTATTTATTATACAACATTATTGTTTTTAATTTTGACCATGTTTTTGCAATATTCACTATTTATCTTCATCTGTGTGCGTTTTATTGGGATAATTGACGATATCATCGAGATGAATTTTCTAATTGTTCCTCATCCATCTTATTGTTTGACACTTCTTAAAAAACTCTATTGTTTTGAATGTAATAGAAATTATTCAAATGATCTTATCGTACAGTCTGTTACATTAGCTGTAGAATTGTATTGGACAGAGGCTCTCGAGGTATTGCATTATTGCGTTTATCAGTGCGAATCCGTTAAGTTATTGACTAATATGCCTCATGTAACTTAGAATATGGAGATAATATCTACTGAAGATAATCCGAAAGTGGATCGAAACGGATTATTTATGGATTTAGAGAACCTTAAATATAGAACTAATTCAATGGACTTTTTACTTGCGCTCTTTCACTGCGCTTGATTTCTAATACCCTTGCTCTTCATGTTTATTGCTTATTTGGTCTTCCGTTTCTATTCCTGTTATACACGTTAATTCGGATATTTTTAATAATTTTTTAAAAATAATTTACTATTTCCTTCTGTTGCTTTTGTCTTAAAGAAAAGAATTTAATTACAATTATGTTCATTTTATTGCTCAAACCTCTAAAAAGAACTCGAATAAGTAAATATATATATATATATATATATATATATATATATATATATATATATAAAACATAAATAAATATAAATATATATACTCATATTCATATAAATATGAATATATATATATATATATATATATATATGTGTGTATATATAAAATTGTAATTATCATATTAAACAATAAATCTTGCCTTTATTTGTAAATTCAAATAATTTTATCATTAGTTTTACATTTTCATTTTCTTTATTTGGTCTGAGCAGTGCCAAGTTTTTATATAAAAATATTTTTATTTAAGTAAAATTTTATCATTTATTTTGCTTTGTTACTTTTTAATTCTTTATGATAAAAACGTAGTAAAACAATTTTATGATATAATATTTTAAAGCTACATAATTACTATCATTTGGGTTAGAAAAAAAGTCTTGAATAAATAGAAAGATATACATATAATTTGATTTTCATTATTTTTAAATTAAAAATAACTAAATAAATTACTACTTGAGTTTTATTTTTTTAAAATAGTGTATCAAATCTTTTATACAATTGAAATATATAATTTGACTAAGGTGAACTTGTAGCTCAATATTTATAGGACTATAACTTGGCGCCAATTATTGATATTAAATCTTTTATATAAATTTTATACATTACTACAATCATTTGAGTTGGCAATGTGGAAACAAACTTTTCTTTTTTAAAAAATTAAGGTTAGTACCATTTGGGTCAAAATAGTAAGATCTTCATTCAAACTTCAAATTTCTTTTTAAAGAATTAAGATTACTATCACATGGGTTAGAGTTAAAAAATTCTTTAATGAAGATACAAAGATACGTACTACTTAGATTCTATTTATTTTATTTGCTTAAAATAAAAGATATTACCAATTAGATTTTATTTTTTAATATATATCACGTGAATTTAGTAGAATAAGGCAATTTTTACAGTAAGATTATAACTTGGCATAAATTATTGATATCAAATCTTTTATATTTATATTTTAATGATATTATTTTAATCGAGTTGGCAATGTGGAAACAAATTTTTTTATTTTTTAATTAAAGCTAGTACCATTTGGGTTAGACTAGGAAAACTCTTCAATGAATACAAAGATCACAAAGATACTAGCACTTAGATTTTTTACTTTGATCACAACTAGAGTTAGATGTAACAATTTCGTAACATAATTTTTTTTTAAAGAATTAAAATTACTACCACATGGATTAGAGTAAAAAGATTCTTCAATGAAAATACAAAGATACGTACCACTTAGATTTTATCTTTAAAATAAAAGATACTTTCAATTAGATTCTATTTTTTAACTTAGTACAACAGTTTCTTTTTTTTTAAGCGTCCATTCTACTTGACATCCTTTTTTTAAAAAGGTAATTTTATAGTGATATCAGACATTTTGTAGTATTAGTACTTTTTCTGTGAAAAACTATAATTGACGTCTATAATTAACATCTTTTTATAATTGACATTTTTTTTCTATAATACGCATAACGAGAATAAATAAGATAGAGAACGAAAAAACGAACAAGATACTTGTCCTATTCCACGCATCCGATTGGCGGTTGACGACGTCATTGTATTTCACAACAAGCGTGACAATTTTTAATAAATCGTTTCGGAGTGTAAGTGATATTTATGCGCCATAATCTATTATTTTGTAGGTAAGTTCTAAGAAGCAAGTATGAGTACTGTCATTTTTAATACATGTATTTTTCATTGTATTGTAGTTTTATGTATGTATATATTTGTGCTTTTTAATTTTTAATATTTTTCCTTAATTTACTTAAGATTTGTTGAAGTATTTCAGGTTTACAATTCTTTTCTGAATATTCTGGAAATGATACGTGTAATTTTAGTACAAGTGCAATATGTTTTGTTATACTTTTATTAATTTGTTATACTTTTATTAATACAATTTCATTGAAAAGATGATTCAGTTTTATTAATAATTATTAAATAGATCTTTTTGATATATTGTTTAATCAAATATATTGTAACGGAGCACATCCCTCCGCTCCGTTCCTCCTCCGACTTTCCCCCGACCGATCATTCGATCACCGAACATCAGGCAGAGTGCGGCAGTGGCCGCAAGAGGCATTCATGCCTCTGTTTTTAAGCTGTAATATTCGCGAATTCCGAAACGTCGGAACAGAGCACGGGAATACCGCATAAATATGATTATTTTCGTGGTATTCCCCCCGCGCCGCACCACGCGCCATACCACTGAGAGTTGATGCGCCACGCGCCGTATCATCGAGCGTTGATGCGCCCCGCGCCGCACTGACACCGCGCTACGCAAGCGAGCGAGCGTCCCGCACGACCGTGTCCATAAGTGCGTAACCGACCCCGCGCCGCGCCGTTACCTTACTACCGAATTCCTTTCCTACTCTTTTATAATACATCCTCCACTTCAATTCCTTATCATCCCAAAAAACCATTATATCCGATCCTTTTCTCCGCTCCTGGGGAAAGAGATGTTAATCCCGAGATCGACTAATTCGACCGAGTTGATCTCGGGTATAAAAAGGCATCGCTCTCCATAGGAAATCATCCTGTTCCAGGCTCGCCTTCTGAGAACACGTTTCAAAGAAAGCGAGTTTCCGAACCGAGTCTGGTAAAATACTTGAGTTCTGTTGGGGTCCTCCCCAACGCACCAAGTTCGCTTGGCCTGGCCGAAAGCCGTCTCCGAGCCTTTCATGGCAAGCCGAAAACTGTTGGGGTCTTTCCAGCGCATCAAGTCCACTCGATCCAACTCCGCCGTCTCCGAAACTCCACCGCCGGGTATCGAGATTCTCCCCAATATCACCGATCATTTCTGAGCACCGGGGTACACGCCAGCCGAGTTCACTCGGCATCGACACCTTCTTCTCCTGTCACAACTGGGGCTCCGGTTGGCCGAGTCCACTCGGCACTCTCACAACAGACGAGGGGTACACTCCCCGTTAGCCGAGCTCTCTTGGCAGGGAACGGATCCATCCGTTCTTTCTCCGACTTGAACGATCCAAATATCTCGCGAACATTTCATCCTCGCAACAACGCCCGCAACATGCGTACGCGAATCACCGCAGATTTAAAGGTCCGCGACGAGCACGTGCGACAGCGCCGTCGCTGCGCGCGCCCCGCGCCCCCGAATTCTGCGCAGCGACCAGTATCGCGCCAACCACCGGAGTGATACCTCATTTGTATCAAAACAGTACATATGCGCCGATCGCCGTCTCGCCCGTTCACGGCCAATTCTGTTCGCGAAGATTTGTGCATTCCATCGCACTAACCATTATTAATCTTTCTTTGACTGAATAAACTATTGTTACCATATAATTATCGCCTAACAACTCGATCAAATTGATAACCAAATTTCTGTCTTCAACATCCTCGCTTCCCCCTCCTGGTAACCGACTGACCGTTATCCGCGCGGAAAAATGAAATCGTTTTAATATTATAATGTTGTCAAGAGTTGCACAACAATCTGTACAGATCATAGTATTTGAATAGTATTTCTAGCTTTGATTTCTGAAAAAAAGCACAAATGCATACGTAAAAGGACAATATCAAAATGACAGTATATTGTTTCTTAGAACTTACCTAAAATAACAGATTGTGCCGCATAAACAACAGTCACTTACACTCCAAAACAAATTATTCAACTGTCAAACTCACCGCGAAACTCAACATCGTTGACCGCCAATCGAACACATGGAAAATAAGCAACAAGCACACTATCTCGCTCATTCTTTCGTTTTTTACTTTCTTACTCTTGTTATGCGTATTTATTAATAATCAGTCAATCAGAATCGTGACATAAGGAGCAGAAACTGGAATTGGAGATAATGAAATATATGTTATATAGATATAAAAATCGATACAAACGAACAATATAATGATGAAAATATAATTTATGCATT
Source organism: Pogonomyrmex barbatus (assembly GCF_055798465.1). Lineage (NCBI taxonomy): Eukaryota > Metazoa > Arthropoda > Insecta > Hymenoptera > Formicidae > Pogonomyrmex > Pogonomyrmex barbatus. The sequence continues at coordinate 3,530,160 of NW_028297111.1, read as the reverse complement.
TCTTTCTAAATTAGAGAAAGAGAGAAAAAAGATGGAACAAATAAAAAGAATTAGTGTGTTTATTAGATATATTGCTAATGTATCCGTTTCGTTGCACGCATATTTATTACACTAACAATCTTATCGACTCTGTAAATCAGACCGATAAGTCAGAGTCACTGCAGGACTTGCGAACATTAATTCGCTAGATTCTATAGTGATCCTGACTTATTAATGATCCGCTGGATCGATAAGATTAATAATGACGCGACAGACATTGCAGCCGTACAAAGGCGATAATGATTTCGTTTTTTAAAATACAAATTTCCAAATCGGAAATACTTTGCATAAGAATATCTCCGCTCGTAGAGCACGTAGCAAAAGAATAAAAATACTTTTATTATGCAAATCGAACTTAAGCTACTTAGATCAAGCCTACTTAGAACTTGATTGTCATTATTGAGATCCGATAATTTTGGATGTTCGTATCTCGCCGTAAAATCACACACGATAGTGTTCTCGGTTGACTTGACATCCGAGACACTACTGTTGTGCCGCTCCGGGCACAACTCGGGAGTGCGTGTGAATGGGGGAAGGGGGGCCACAACCAGAATGGGGGAAGGAGGGCCACACAATGATAATAGAATAAAACACTTTATTTAACGACTTGGGTGTTCGCTAATTTCGAGCCACCCATCACTGTCGTCTCACACTTTCTTACGATCCTACGCATCGGTACTTGTGCGTCCGCGCCTCTGATTCTAAACGCGCTTGACTCTCGTCGTTCTTTTATCGGTCCGCTGTTACGCGACTTCGACGGCTTCGTCCTCGTGTCGAAACGTTGTTTGGTGCGTCAGCGTTTCGATACGTGTTGTCGGAGTCAGCGTCCTTGCCGAATTGCAGATCGGTTGCAATCGGCACGTTCGCGCATTATTCTTTATTATTTTTAATTCATATTTTAATTACATATTTTAATTCTCAGGTTAGTCAGAATCCCAAATAAGAAGAGAGAGTGTGCGTCACAGCGAGGGCCGATTATGAACCAGTCGTGAAAACTCATAATTATTTTGTGAAAAATACTACCTCAGCCAAGAATCAAACCTGGATCTCCTGCTTACCGAGTAGGCATTTTATCCTTTCAACTAGCGAGGCATGTGATAATATTTATCACAAATAACGTATTTAGAATAATATGTCAACAATACATTGATACATACATGTATTCTTTCGATATACATGTATTCGATACATATATATATGTATTCGAGAGAATACATTCTCTCGAATCCCCACGACTCCAGAGAGATGATGAGCCTAGTCTCTCGATGGATGCAAGTCGGACTACAGCGGCAACACCCTCCAATTGACACCATTGGCAAATATACAAATAATCCTCCTGATGTGCAACAAGAGAGATTGCATCAAGCATTCTGATTAGTCGGCGATGTCGCGAGGTCGGGTTATTTTATTTAGGTTGCCTCGCAACACTATCGTGTCTCCTGATTGATTATTACATGTTTATGCTAATTTTGATATCTTATATATAGATATAAGTGCAATAATTATATTGAATTTTATTGATAATTATTACTTGAAGTGTAATAGGAAATCTTGAATTGTTACAACGATGCTTAAATTTTATTTCCTAAAACTTGAAAATTCTATCACTTGGGTTTTATTTTTTAAAGAGAATTGATTTTAAAGAGAATTATAATAATTTACGTAACTTGGCGCCAGTTATTGATATTAAACCTTTTATACAAGTGATGTATATATATATATATATATATATATATATATATATATATATATATATATCATTTAATTAAGTAATATATTGCGAGTTGAATATATATGAATTGAATCAATTAATGCAATTTTATGATATTATTATAAAATAAAAAGGCTTTGATTGGAATACAAAGATACGTATCAGTTAAATTTTATTTTTTGTTAAAAGCAGTTATACATTGAACTTTCGAGATAATATTATTGTAACTTGACACTTTTTTTTATATCAAATCTTTTATACAAATGATATATATTATCAAGGTTATAACGATGCGCCGTTTCGCGACCATCTATCCGCCATCAAATGGTGCCAGATCCGTCGGGCAAAAGGCGCCATTTTAATCTGTAATTAATTAGGCTTGCGAAATTAATTGCGAGACGGCCGCGTATTGTTTGCGTGCACGTCCCACGTTGCACCGCCGAATCCGCCAAAAACTGCCGAAAATAAGACGCACGAAGATAAAACGCGTTCTCGATTTCGAAAACAACATCCGAGTATCTCCGAAATTCCCCGAAATACTCCGGAAATAGAAAGATCGCTAATCTTATTAGAGCAGTGGTAGCGGCTTGATTATCGCTCACAATCCGATCCGAATCGTTCCGAAACCGATCGAATATCAGATCATGGCAATATAAAAAGCCATCCTCCGCTCTATCAAGCCAGATTTTCCTTGGATCGAGAATCGCTCCCACGAGTCGATCCGCGCTCCGCTCCGACAGACGAAGCTGAGAAAATGAGATGAAGAAAGCCTCCGTCTGGTAGTTCTCAACAAGCGTCATCTTAATGTTATTTATTTTTATTTTACTATGATAAATTCCATCTATTGTTATATCCAAATTAATCTCAACTAATTATTTCTAAAACCGAATCCGTCCCCGCCGGCGAGCTATTCCGCACTTAACAAAGTTCGATAACCTTTTGCCATCTTTCAGTGAGTTTCATAATTCCTCGTTCATAGAAGGACCTGTCTTTATCGGCGAAAAACTGAACAAGGTGCTAATTTATAGCCTTATCTGAATTAAACGTTATACCATGCAAGGAGTTTGAAGAGAGTGAAACAAGTGAAAGTCTGACGACGCAAATATGGTCAGGCGAGTATGATAGATGTGGCAACACATCCTATCCAAATTCCAATAATTTTTGATGGATGGTCAAATTTGTGTGTGGTCGTGCTTGACAAGTTGCGTTGTCGTGATGGAATACAACTCCTTTATGATTGAGCTCTGAATGTTTCTGGATGATGGATTCGTTCAAACTGTCCAATTACCGACAGTATACATTCGAATTGATTGTTTGGTTCCTTGGTAGGAGCTCGAAAAACACGACACCTTTAAAATCCCACACTGAGAGCATAACCTTCCTCTGATGAATGTTTGCTTTTGATGTCGTTTGAAGTGAATCATCACGTCGGGACCAAGATCATTTGCGCACCACATTGTTGTAAACACTTCTCATCACCAGTTATCAGTCGCTTCAAAAAAGGATCGTTTTCCTCATGTTTAATGAGCATATCGTAGATGTTTATATGCGCCGTCAAATGAACTTCTTGAGTTCATGAGAAACCCAAATATCGAGTTTGCTTACGTATCCCAGCTTCTTCAGGTGATCGTGAACGCTTGAATGATGGATGTTCAATGTTTCTGTAATCTCTTGTGTCACGTAACGTTTGACTCAATCAATGCCTTTATTTTGTTATCAACCTCGGTGGACCGAGGAGCGTCGTTGAGGTCAAAATCACCAGCACGGAATTTCGTGGACCATCGCTGGCATTGACGTTCTTGTAGAGCATTGTCACCGTAAACTTTACGCAATTTTTTACAAGCTTGACTCATGTTCTTCCCTTTACGGAAGTAAAACAGTAATATATGGCGAAAATGCACAGTTTGGTCTTCCATCTTCAATTTGTTATAAAATCTCCAAAACTCAATCAAATCGCTTAATTTTTTTTTAGAATGAAACTAGAACTGTCAGCGTGAAATAACATAGATGCGAATGACTCTAGTACTTCCAAAAATAAACTAGCGCCATCTGCTACAAAAATGCGTTATGACTTTTCCGACAACCTAATATCTTTCTGATTGAACTACGAGATATATATAATTATAATTTGTATAATTATAACTTGTTTTTTTACAGATGATACATATCATTAGGGAACATTATATATAAAAATAGAATAATATTTTACATAACTTCACGTCGATTATTTATTAAATCTTTCATGCAATTAATACCTGGTATAAATTCACCGAAACTCAACGACATCGTCAATCGCCAATCAGACGCGCAGAAAAAAAGCATACTCGCTCACTTTTTCGTTTTTTATTTGCTCATTTTTGTTATGCGTAATATTATATATTATTGCGGAACTGTAGATTCGATAGAGATTTTCAAATATATAATATTTTTCAAATAATAAATCAATCAAAACATGACATAAAAAGCAGAGATTATAGTTACAGATACATTTCTCAATATTTCACGAGATTATTGAATCCTAGAATGGCCCTGACTTACCGATCGGATAATTCACGATAAGATGTCGCTGAATTCTACAGTGACCCTGACTTTTCGACCTGATGATCCAGAGTCGATAAGAAATTAGGTCAAGTACTGGCTCAGCCAACGCCTTTTACGATGAAAATTGCAACTGTAAAAGAGCTACAATGACAACGATGTTTCTTAAAATAAAAATTTCCAAAACCGGACTTTGCGTCATTATATCTCTGCTCGTAGGGCACGTAGAAAAAAAATAAAATAATTTTTATTATACAAATTGAATATAATCTATCGATTGAGCATACTTAAAACTTAATCGATTCAGCCGTTATTGAGGTTCAATAATCTTTACTCGCAATTTGTCAGTTTGCGTAAAAACGGTAATCATACATACCTTACACGGTAGTCGTACATAACTTGACTTCGGTTGTCAACTTGACACTCGAGATACTACCATATCTCCTGATACTTTTATATATACAGAATAATGAGACTAATCAATTGGCGTTATAAAAATACACAACTATTCTTAAAAAAATTATGTAATTGCTTATCATAAATTTATTACTTTTTTGTCTCTCACTATTCGGGATGCTGGATTAACATAAATTCGTTTGTTTCTCACGTTCAGAGTGCTTGATTAACGTAAATCCATCTTTCACATTCGAGATTAGATTAGCGTGAGTCTCCTTGCCTCTCATGATTTGGAGATAAAGGAGTATGTTTGCCTAAACGACTAAATGTTCAAATTGAGCATCGGTCGTGGGGATTCGAAAAAATACATGTATATATATATATATGTATATTGTAATATACATGTGTGTGTGTGTGTGTGTGTGTGTGTGTGTGTGTGTGTGTGTGTGTGTGTGTGTGTGTGTTGTGTGTGTGTGTGTGTGTGTGTGTGTGTGTGTGTGTGTATCATTGTATTGTTGACGTGTTATTCTAAATACGTTATTTGCGATAAATATCATCACATGCCTCGGTAGTCGAAGGAAGATGCCTGCCCGGTAAGCAGGATCCAAGTTCGATTCTTGGCTGAGGTAGTATTTTTTCGCAAAATAATTACGAACTTTCACGACTGGTTCGTGGTCGGACCCCGCCATGACGCACACCCTCCTTTCTTATTTTTCGCGATGCAAGCATCTACTCTATTTTGAAAGCACTTAGTTGCTCGAAGAATTTCCTCAGCATCTAAGGATCAAATTGTTTCACTTATTCTACAAATCATTATTCCTCGTAGTCAGATATTCATGATAGAAGTCTTTTATTCTTTCCGAGAAATAATAATCAAGGACGATGAAATTTGATGATCGGGGGTGGATAATTAATCAAAATTAAAAGTGTCATCCAGCCTCAACATAACAAAGATAGACAGATCCGTTGTCTAATTAGAGATGAGAGAAGAGCGGAAATTCTTGCATCGGCAGACTTGAATTTTTATGATTCTTTAAAGGGATTCTAAAGTCTGTCCTATTTTATCGATCAAACCGATTAATTTCCCGGCACGCTAATTTCCTAATTACATTTGCAGATTTAAGAATCCTTTTCCACAATTAAAGTATACGCACCTATGTAAGTCATATCGGTCGTCATTATACCAAGAACAAAAAAAATTTAAGAAACTTCGATCTTTTTTACCGACTGTTAGTCCAATATGAAATCAAGAGCTATCAACTTGTACAAATTTGTTTCATATAAAAGTTTGGCAATACAATTTATTTGTACAAAATGAGATAAGAAGTATGAATTACATGCAGGAATAATGTAGAGTTTTTACAATTAGGCTTGAAAACGTGATATAAAAGATTAACATGTCTGAAAATTTGTTCATATGCGCATCATGTGTGTACAAAAATGTATGTATGAGTGTATGTACACATATTAGGTGTACAAAAAAGTTCTGAGCTTTAGATTTCATACAAGCGAAATAACAATTTAAATTTTATATATCTTCCCGCCCTTTTGCGGTTTTAAAGCGTTGACATTTGGCCTTCTAAAATGCCATACGGTTTGGCGTTTGATGCACATAACCTCAAAAATCAGTAGTGTTCACGATGGTAATAACAAAAGAGCATATTCGATTTTCCATCCACTTCGCGTTTCATCTGAAGAAAAATGCTGCTGAAGCCACTGCAATGATTTGTGCGTATGGAGAGAACGCTGTAAGTCATACTATTATAAAATAAAAATGAGATAAAATTAAAAAAATAAGAAAAAATAAGAATAAAAAATAAGAATAAAATAAGAAAAAATAAGAATAACAATAAGAAAAAATAAGAAGAAATAAGAAAAAATAAGAATAATAAAATCAAAAGACACGAGTGGTGTCTCGATATTCACGCGCGAAATTCGCGTAGAACAGCGGCGAGACGTCCGTGGCTCTATTTACGCGAAACTCCGGGATAAACTCGGTCTACATTTTCATATCTCAGCAATGACTGCATCGATTAAGTTTCAACTACGCTTAATCAATAGCTAAGTATCAAATTATATCAGAAAAATGTTTTTATTTTTTTTTCTCCGTGTTCTACAAACTGAGATATCGCGACGCAATCGTGACGCAAAGTTCAAATTGGTAAATTTAAGAAACGTCCTGATCGTTGTCGACCGTGACTCTTCTTTTTCTGTCTCAAGAGGCGCTAATGAACGTTTCTGTCTAATAGCTCTTGCAGCACTCATTTTTTTGATTTGATATGTTTTTGACAGATGTCCTTCATGGAGTTGTACGTATTGATTAATAAAAAAGAAGATATAACGTGTGTCACATATAATAGTAACTAATATTGTAATATATAATACATTGAAGAAATAGAATAAGAAATAGAAATAGAATTAGAATCAATTTTATTTTTTTTATTACGTCTTGAAATTGAATAAACATACACATCAATAAACATAAACATAAATAAACATAAAACATACAAAAATTAAACACGGATCAAAAAAGAGTTATTAGCACTATTAAATTAAATAAATCAGTATTACGATTACATGTTAGCGGTAAAGGTGATACTGGAAAAAGTTTTCTAATTAAGACTATTAAATGTTGGACAAAACAAAATTTTAATAAAGAAACTGCTGTAGCAGCATCTATTGCAGCATTTAATATAGACGGTTTGACAATTCACAGATTGTTTCAATTACCTGTTGAACATGGTCATACTCCTAAATATAAACAATTATCTGATCATGTATTGAAAGTTCTAGCGGATTTAAATGATGTTATACTTTTTATAATAGATGAAATATCAATGATATCTAATTAAATTTTAATGTATATACATCTTTGATTATCCAAAATGACACTACTGAATGTAATGATGGTTGGTTTGGTCAAAAACAAATTCTTTTATTTGGAAATCTTTTTCAATTACCTCCTGTACACGAAGATTTTGATTTCTGTTAATTTATTGAAAGAAAAGATTGATAAATATATTGGCACTTTAGGAACTATTAATTAAATGTCTAATGGATAGACATTGATGATGCGCAAATTAACAAGAAAAAATGGCCTAGAGGAGCAAAAAATGTGTATATATTTTTTTTACAAAAGATTATTAAAAAATAATGACTGAATACTGATTTTTCTAGTATATATAAAGTATAAAAATGTTTCAAATATGCTAAATAATAGATATTATTTGTTACTAAGAAAATGAGTGATATCCTAATAAAATTATCTTTTAAAAAAGGTAAAAAATAACGCCAAGTTCACGCGCCCCTTTTCTTATTTAAAAGAAAAAATTTTATACAAACATTTCCATCTACAAAAGTGTTTTTAATAATAAATTTCATATTGGTACAAAAGTGATATGAAAAACTGACGCCAACTTCTAATTTAATAAAATAAAAAGAACTTTACATTGAAATACATTTTTTTTGTAGTACATTTTTATTTGAAAAATCGTTTCATTATTTCTATAAAAAACATGATATCAAAAATTGGCACAAACTTTTAATTATATAAAATAAAAAAGAAAAAGCAAAGGTGAAAAAAAATGTTACCAATCCAAAATTAATGTCAATTTGTAGTTAACCAAAAAAATTTTATTGAATTATTGTACTTGTGTTTATATAAAAATACAATACAATACAAAAGAAAATTTGATGTGTAAAAAAAAAACGACGTACAAAAACTTGGCGTGCCCGGGTCGCATTAAAACACGTACATACTTATTGTATTATATTGTACTCTTACTGTTTATCTTTTTACATTAATAATGTATATATTACTTTTCAAATTATTTGTAAATAAATTTTTTATATAATTTTTATTTATATATATTTTTTTTAAAACATTATATGTAAATATATAACATTAAAAAAAATTTATTAATAAATATTAAAACACATGCATTTATACTGAATAACATTCTAATAAAATAAATTCTTAAGTTTCTTGCATCATGTAAAAAATGTTTTATTAATTAATAATTAATTATATATTTCATTAATTTTATTTATAATATTAGTTAATATTAAAAAAAATAAATTTAAAAATAAAAAATTTTTTAATGTATTAAATTTTAATTCAAACTGTTTTCTATTTGTTTGCCACATAATTCAGTGTTATTATTAAAAGTAGTTTTAATACAATCCGGGCGCGCCAAGTTTTTGTACGTCATTTTTTTTGTCTATGTAGAAAAGGATATACTCTGTTTAGAGACACTACAATCAGAGACTGGCTACGACTCTGATCCGCCATGTTTTGACTAAATCCTACGAGAAAGAAAGAAATATACACCATCTTACTCTAACCAATAGCGATATTTTTTACTTTGCATGTGCATTGATTCAAGTGTATTGTGCATGTGTATTAAATACGTGGAAAGCGTGATAATATGTTAAATAACAGAGACTAAAATTGCAAAATATAGTCATAAATTAATTAATTGTGATAAATCAATATAAAAAATGAATGGATGTTCATTTTTTTACTTAAATTTAATTTTATATTGTAATAAAGTTTGCTTATAATAATAATAAATATGTATAATATTCCTTAATAAAAAAATCCGTATAGACGCAGAAGTGCGCGTTCGCGATCGAATGTATCGAAGGCATTGAGTGCGTTCCTTTATTCACTCCGAGTGCTCATGCTATGACGTAATGGAAGTGTATTGTGGCTATCCATTCCGTTTTAGTTTCGTGCGCTTTCTAATTGCTTCAAAATTATAAAGCGGAACGCAGTTGCAGTATGTTTTCTGAAGCTCCAACTGAAATAATGGCTGGCATATCTAATATTTAAAAAAATATAATTTTATTATATATATTAAATATAATATATTGCAAGAAGTTCCTAAGGCAGCCGACGGATGGCGCCAAAAGTACTGTTCTCCAGCCCAGGTGTGCTACGCGATCGACCCCAGCGCTATCGTACGATACTTCGATATGATCGAAGGCTGACGCAAACTTTATTTGATTTAAAATCATCGAACATGTTCCAATTATTCGGAGCAGCGGGTGATCTGTGCTCTCTCCTCGGTCGGCGTATGAGACGGACGTTTCTTACGCGAAAGTCAAAGTCGAAATACTTAGAGTATAACGAATATAGTCGAATGTCAAGTTAATGTAAAACCGCGCGCTTTGAACAATTGTAAAAGTTTGTATTGACAGTTAAAATGTATTCGTTAGTGTTTTCTGTTAAGTTGTACATATTTTTGAAGACGGAAGAACACTATCAATTCCTCTTTCCTCATACTGCCACGTGAACGTTCTTCTTTCGCTAGAGTCAAATAATAGGGAGCGAATACGAACGAGACTGGCAATCCTGATTTCGAACCGTATATATTTAAAAATTTGAATATTTAAAAATAACATCCTACAGCATTTAATATCAGAAGTGAGATTAGATCCACTTATTCGCCCGTTGTGTCGCGTGGAGTTGGGAGAGAAAAGGTGACAGATGATGCCGAAGATGAGGGCGATGGACCGAGCAGTCCTGGAGGGAGCGTCGCTGGAACAGCTGCAGAAGGAAGCTCGACGCTTTCACCTCCCTGTGTCGGAAGACAGAGTGGTCCTCATAGAAGCGATTCTGGTTCATGTAGCTAAATGGTCCTGCAGAGATCGCTCGGGAAAATGCCGGTGGTGACGGCACTGAAGCAGCCCGTGACGATGCCAGTGCTCCATCATGCGTTATCGCAAGTAGCAGAGACGTTACTCCTGCAATAAAAGGAGTTACAAAGGAGTCAGCAACAGTTTTTTACACAGGTATTGCAGCAATTTAATAAAAATAATAATAGTAGAAAGGCCAGCGTCAGCCATACCTGGTGTAGTCGGAGAACAGGAAGATCTGAGCCAGCTGGCTCACAGGCGACATCCTCACCGGCTCAAGTATTTCAGCAAATACCCTTGGCAGAGGGTTTCACCAGGGGGAGTTCGGTCATATGATTGGCTTTGCAAATTCTCCGAGTTTGGAGGTTCTGAAAGCGAAAATGTTAACGTGTGGATTCAAGGAATGGATAAGGTGTTACAGGTGCACGGAGCATCGGACGGGGCGACATTGTTAACCGCCAAGTAAATTGATTAAATTTGCGAAGCAGTGATACGACTTTCAGAGCGGAGCAGCGATAGAGTCATGGTATGGTTTGAAACCGGAACTCAAGAAGGTATTCAGCAGACAGGTCCCGTTCTACAAAGTCATGCAAAAGGTCGAGACAAGAAAGTGGTTACCGCATCGTGAATCATTTAATCAGTACGTGATAACAAAATTAGCATTGTTACAACCATTGGACTTACCTACCAAGAATGTGATCCACCTCTTGATCAATGGCGTGAACAACGGAGCCCTGAGAGTCACCGCGCTGTCCGTAACTGATATCTCGCTAGATACTTTTCTAGAAAAAATGCGCAATATCACGGAAGAGGTTTCGGACCTGGATAAACGTGTATTTGTGCCAGAGAGCGTGCCAAGGTCTAAAGAGACCTCATGCCACAATTGCGGTAAAGCTGGGAACTCGCATAAAATCTGTCACGGAGAAGTTACCTGCTTTCTCTGTAAGAAAAAGGGACACCAGCAGTATGACTGTCCAGCTGCCCGGCAAAGGAGAGGCGTTAGCGGTGCTGGTCAGCAACAACAGACGGCAGCAGTATTCCAGGACACGAAGAGGGATGCTATGGCCCTGGTAGCAGACGACGTCAGCAACCGGCTGGAGCTCTCCATCTCTCACAAGTAACTTCCATCTGTAATAAACAATGTAAATTAATTGCGCTGATGAACATGGTGTTGTACCCCGGATGGGCTACAACGATAATATTAGAGATAGTCGGGTTCGTTAAGCCTAAGGAGTTGGGACTCCGAGCAGGATCAAAAGAATGTAAGGAAATCTTCTTGAATTCACTAACATACTTTCTTTATTTTAATTGGTTTATTTAATAAATGCACAAATTCTTGAGTTTAGTATTCCTTATTTTATTACTTTACACACGGTTAAACGTCGGCGGGCGGCTCGGCGCGTATCACGTTACTCTGGCGGCCGACGACCGAGTATGTCACCTGAGATGCTGATAGTACGGCTCGCGTGAACTTCGTCGCGCTTTTGTAATATCTTGCGCGATGTTTATAATGATTCCGAACGACACGTTATTCTTGACTCTCCCGACTCCGCCTTGTGTAACCGGTTATATAGTCTGATCGATGCCCGATCAGTATTCTGATCGGTTGCGTCGATCGATTGCATGATATTGATTATCAAATTTAGGAATTTGCTGATAGGCTTTTCGCAATGTTCTCGCGTGATGCATTTCTGCGGTCTTTCGAAAGACTGGTCGCAATTTCGGCGGTCACACATTTGTGTCGTCTTTCGAAAGACTTTTCGAGATTCATGCGGCCTAATTTTGTTGCCATGCGGACTACTTTTATTATTAGTTGTAAATCTGGTTACAACAATGGGAAGTCCAGTTTCTTTTGTTAGTAATTGCGTTTATGAATCGTTTATCGATCCGTATGTTAAATGTTTCTTGTCGGTAGATCAAGCGTTAGTTAATTTAAATAAGTCACCGCTAAACTTGAAAAGAATCGTTCCAGTCGATTTTATGATAGAAATTATGAAAAATCGTCGATTTAAAGTAAACATATACGTTATAGAAGAAAAGTCGTTCTTGGGTAACGTTATATTGAGTAGAGATTTTATTTTGGGTAGAGAGAGAGAGAAACTCACCCTGGTTTATAAGTTACACGACAGGGTGGTTGTCGATCCGATCACGGAAATGCGCTTTTTTGCCAATCTCTCTCTTTATGTGGAGGAGTCGACAAGTGAGCTGAAACAGATTCTATTAGACTCGATTATAAATTTCGATGCTAGAACAAAGAAGCATGTGATGGAAACCTTGTTGGCCATAAAAAATACTAATATCATACCAATAGATGACAGGTATGCCGTACGCGTTCACCTCAAAGACCACTCCGTCTATGCATTCGCCCCTCGACATTTCGCATACGTGGAGCGTCTGCAGATTCGCGAGATTATCGATGATTTGTTGAAGCATAAAATAAGCCAAGCATCTCGCCATACTGTGCACGTGTCATATCTATTAAAAAGAAAAATGGAAATATTAGACTTTGCGTGGACCTTAGACCTCTTAATAGTCGGATAATAAAGCAAAAATATCCGTTCCCGATAATCGAGGATTGTCTTTCGCGTTTATACGGAAAAACCGTGTTCACGTTACCTTGATCTCAAGGACGGAATCCATCATATAAAAGTACACAATGAGGACACAAAATATTTCAGATTCGCGACTCCTGAAGGGCAAGTCGAATATAAATATTTACGTTCGGGTATTCAGAGGCACCGACGGAATTTCAAAAAAGACTGTTACAAATTCTCGACTTGCTTATCCGCGAAGAAAAAGTAATAGTGTACATACGACGATATCCTCATTCCGTCCGATACAGTAGAAGAAAACTTAACTAAAAGAAACTAAAAGAAATCGGTCGTGTTGCTGAAGAAATATAAATTCCAACTCAATTACTCAAAGTGTCAATTTCTCAGAAAGGAAATAGAGTTTAGTAGGTATACTAGGCCGGTTCTAACCCAGGTCCTCCGAGGGAGGTGCGGATATGCGGGGGAAACGGAGGGTGCGGGGAAGAGGGGAGGGGAAAGTCAGAGGCGATCCTTTGAACCATGGGCCATGGGGAAGGAGAGGATAGATAAGATAGTAGGATTCGGTAAAGGGGATATAAACAAGTGAATAAAAAAGTAGATAAACAAATAGATAAACAAGAAGATAAATACATAGATAAACAAATAGAAAATTGCGACTCGAAGGACATGACGTCACGGGGGGGAGGGATAGTGAAGAAAGACGAAACGAGGTGAGATAAACAAATAGGATAAGATAGCAAGGCGATATAAACAAATAGGATAAGATAGCAAGACGATATAAACAAAACGGGCGGCGAAGATGATATAAAAAAATTGCGCGTGGACATGACGTCAGGGAGGGGCGCCACCATCGCCGCGCCCGCCGCCGCCACCGCCACCGCCGAGTAAAAAATAAATATCTCTCTCGTATACCTATTATCTCCTCCGTTGCGGTTCTCTCTCTTTTATAGCGTTATTTTTCTAATTATTTTATGGTGAGGAAGAAAGAAATGAAAGAAATACATGTTTTTGCATATTATATATGTTTATATTTTTAAACAAATTGAATACATTTAAGTGTAAAATTTTTTTTATTCACATTTTTCTTATACACTAGAAACTAAAGCTAACAGCTCGCAATCGACGAGTTAACGTCTATCGAAGATATCGTAATCGCGTATCGCGTTCGGCACTTCCTCGGGATCTATTACAACAGACGCGATGTTGGAGAATCGCGTATACTTGGTATCGATCGTATCGACAAATCTGACGAGTTGATCGAACGTCACATCGATACATTCGTCCAGATCAAACATATGGCGCAGGATCGATTCGATCATCGTTACGCATACGTTCAAAGATTCAAGACGTACGAATGTAACGTCGTTCATCTGGTAAACTCTGACGGTTAACGATCCGACGCTTATAAAATTATCTTTGTAATCGTTTCGCAGCAATTTGTAAATATTCCATCGCTGCTCGTAGAGTCCCTTCCACGTTTCGAGAGACAGTATCAATTCCTGTTCCCGATGATCTCCCAGAGCGATCTGCGCTCGGTGGACCAACATTGATTCCAATTTCCAGAAATTTGTAACCCGTGGTCGTCAGAGTGTAACGTCTGCTCAGTAAGCGCACCGCGCGATGCTCCACCAAAATACTGTGGAAATTAAATATATAATATTGCAAAAATATTGGAAAAAAAGAGAAAAAAAAAAAATGCAGTTGAAACTTATGCGTTACATTCCTTATTTTGTTTTTCGCCATTGTACGGTGCGCTGCTTCCTTTGGCGGAATACATTGCGTGTTGTTCGAATGATGGAGGAGCGGAGTACCTTTTTTGTCGTGCAGATCGTTCAATGAAGGAGGACTGATCGCGTAAATTTTTTACATGGCAAACCGAGAGAGAATAAGAAGGGAGGGTGTGCGTCACGACGGGGCCCGACCACGAACCAGTCGTGAAAACTCGTAATTATTTTGCGAAAAAATATCACCTCAGTCAGGAATCGAACCTGGATTTCCTGCTTACCGCAGGCACCTTATCCTTTCGACTATCGAGGCATGTGATAATATTTATCGCAAATAACGTGTTTAGAATAACACGTCAACAATACAATGATACATATATATATATATATATATATATATATATATATATATATATATATATATATATATACATATATATATATATATATATATATATATATATATGTGTGATACACATATATATATATATATATGTATTATTGTATATGTATATATATGTATCATATATATATATACATATATTACAATATACATATATACATGTATTCTTTCGAATCCCCACGACCGGTACTCCAGAGAGATGATGGTCCTATTCTCTCGATGGATGCAGGTCGGACTGCAGCGGCGATACCCTCCAACGCCATTGGCAAATATCATGACAAATAATCCTCCTGGAGCACGACAGGAGAGATTGCATTAAACATGGCTCGAGCCCCCGAATAATCTCCCCCCCTCCTTCCTCTCCCCCTTTTTTCTAAGAATTTCATTGTTGCAATCAAACATGTAGCGATATGTTCGCAAAGGAGCGCGATGACGATTCAAATTTTTTTCTAGGAAGAGCCCGCGAAAAGATAGCTCTTCGTAAAAATCGACGTACGTGTCGCGGCGTGTTAAGAGCGAAGCGCCGATACTCCGGCTGCTATAAACAAATGGGGGAGACCTATGATGATGTTCCGATAAAGGGACAAAGAAATTGTCGATAATATATAATGGGTCATGGGGTGTGCAGGATCACAGTATGATGGAAGTCTAATGTGTGTGAAAAAAAGAGTTGACGGTGAAAATGGATAATGTGTTAAATATAGAAAAATGTGTTTAATATGGAAGACTTTGTGAATATAATGGACGAAGTGTTTGAAAATGAAGAAGAAATAGAGATTGACAATATTGACATTGATATTGAAGACGAAGAGCACGCATTGTCTGACGATAGCAATTACATAAGTGATCAAAGTGATGACCTTACGGATTATGCAGAAAAAATTGTCACCCGTTCGGAACTCCTTGCGTTGAATAATAATAAAAAGTATTGTTCAATACAATTTTATTATTCAACGGGTGGTGCACTAACTCTGTGTGCCGAATGCATGGTTCGTCTGGCGGACACTGACATTGGAGTATTGCCGTTAGGAAGCACGAGATAGATACTCTCAATGCGCTAAACAGCCGATTTTTGCTCCAAGTGCCAACAGTCCGTCTGTATGATAACCATGCAACATGTGCCCAATTTGCACAAATTGAAAAAAGACAACATTGTGAACGAGTCATATGCAAGTGGAAGAGTGTGATGTGATATAAAAACAATATGGAAAGTCATTGGAAGAATTAACAAGTTCTCCGTTATGGGATTCAATCTCTCATCTACCAGTGAACGTGGCGGTGTATTTTATAATGAGACACTATACCCCAACTCCCCATTTCCCGATTCCTCGTCCAAGAGTTAAGAGACGCTACAATTCGACTCTCTGCTTCTCCGCTCCTTCTGAGAGAGCGGAAATAATTCTGGAAGCGTGCACATATTATCATTATAGAGGACACGCATACAATATATTACTACCTCTCTCGCGGCAAAAAGTAGCAGAAATAATTCCAAGAAGCGAGGATATATGGTTGTTCTATTCCCATCAATCTCTGAACATGTCGGAAATACAACGCTTTATATACTGGCTTCGAGTTAAAGCAGCTATAGAGAAAAGAAAAAAAGAAAGTAAAAAAATGTAAAATTGTTTTGATGAGACAGTACAACAATTTAAAAGAATCAAGATTTCGCAATATGGAACACCTAGAGCAAGTGGAACGCGAGCTGCTGGAGCAGTGCAGCCAAGTCGCTACCTTGGTGAAGTGTTTCGCGTGGTTGCAACGATGTGAGGAATGCAACTCGAGGAACTTAGCCGTGTTAAACGTCCTCGACGTTGCAAATAGACAATCTGCGGTGGCGAGGATCGCGCGACTCGCGGGTGCAAAAGTACAATTAGAAAGACGTTTCATGCACGTTGATGGTACGCAAGTAAAGACACTGGATCTCTCGTTTGACGCGAGATTGATACGGCATTTGAAAGCCATATATTGACAGGTGCGGTGATCAATGTGGACTATATCGAGCCGCGACAATTTTTAAAAGACGCTGGTGTAGTGTTCGAGCGAGTGCGAGACATTGTACAAAGACACGATAGTGTGAAAGTGAACACTGCATTTAACGGCGAGTTTGTGACGGGTGATAAACGCGCGAACAAAAGTATAAACACTAAAAATAGTGAACTCTTTCGAGTGTCAAATTTGGACGAGTGGTACGAGCAGTATGTTATCGAACCCACGTTGGCGTCGCTCGAAGAATTCCAAGAACGCGACAGTGGATGGGATTGTAGCGAATTCTAAATTTGACTGTAAACGTGAACAAATATAATCCAATGCACGCGGAATGTTACATCGAATTACCGCGGGAAATTATGTTAAAGCGAGCGGTGATCAATATACGATCCAATGACAATGCGTGTTTCGCGTGGTCGGTAATCGCGGCTCTGCATCTGGCTGAAAGGAATACAAATCGAGAATTGTCGAACCCGTATTATACGACAGTGTTAAATTTGCAAGACATTACGTTTCCGATGACGTTAGATCAAATAAAGAAGTTTGAACGAATCAATGACATCTCAATCAACGTTTACGGCTTCAAGGGAGGAAAAGAGATTCTCCCGATACATCTGACATCAAGGAAGATGAAGAAGCAAATCTATTGTACGTGCAGGATCCGCGCAACGACAACGCGGGGCACTTCACGTACATCAAAGATCTGTCCCGTCTTGTGAGTTCGCAAATAAACAAGAAGAAATGCAAAAAATACTTTTGCGACCGGTATGTATTTTAACAAATTTTTTATTATTTCTCTTATAAAATTGTTTATTAAAAAATCATATTTTCCGTTTGCAGATGCCTACATTACTTCAATTCGTCTGAAAAATTGCAGTCACATACAACGGACTGCGAAAAAATAAACGATTGCGCCATCCGACTGCCGAGCGAGGACGATAAGTGGCTCGAATTCAAGAACCACACGAATAAGGAACTTCCATTCATCGTTTACTTGGACTTGGAGTGCGTACTACGGCGAACGGAACCGGCAGAGAGGGAAGACGCATCGTACACTTCTATCAGCAGCACGAGGTATTTAGCATCGGATACTACGTGCGATGCTCGTACGACGACGCGTTATCGATATATCAATTTCGTCGCGACGAAGACTGCGTGGTTCATTCGAAGATTTGGCGCATCAAATAAAAATTCTGTTATTCGCGAATGTCCCCATGGAAACGTTGTCGAGAGAGCAGTGGGAAGCATATCGTAGCGCGACGCGTTGTCATATTTGTGAAAAATCATTTACGTCGGACGACACGCGGGTATGCGATCATTGCCATCTTACCGGTCGTTACCGTGATCCCGCGCACTCAAATTGTAATCTAAATTATAAAGGTTCATATTGCATTCCCATAGTATTTCACAACTTATCCGGTTATGACACACTTTATCATCACGGAAATAGCTACGGCGTTCGAAGGCAGGATCGACGAGCTGCCAATAACAAAAGAAAAATATATTTCGTTTACAAAACATGTTCAAGATACCACCGAGAGATCAGATTCACGAAATTGCGTACGCCTGCGGTTCATAGATTCGTACAAATTTTTAAATACCAGCTTCGATAAATTAGCATCTTTTCTAACGAAAGAAAAATTGAAAATTTTACGTTCCGAATTTTCCACGGTATCAAACGAAGATTTTGACTTGTTGACGTGTAAAGGTGTCTTTCCCTACGAATACATGGATCGCGCGGACACGCGTTTACCATCGCGCGAATCATTTTATAGCTCGTTGACCGGTAACATGGTGTCGGAGAACGATTACGCGCACGTCTGGCAACGGTTCTCCATCCGAACGCTCGGCGAATACAGCAATCTATATCTCAAGACCGATGTCTTGTTATTGGCCGACGTTTTTGAAAATTTCCGCGAAAGTTGCGAGTTATGGACTCGATCCCGCTCATTACTACACATTGCCAGGCTTCACGTGGGACGCCATGCTGAAACATACGCGTGTAAAATTTGAGTTGCTCACCGACATCGATGATTATGTTTATCGAACGCGGTATACGCGGTGGTCTCAGTCAATGTTCCGGCAGATACGCGCAGGCCAATAACAAGTACATGTGTTCGTACGACCCGTCGAAACCGTCGTCGTATTTGATGTACTACGACGTGAACAATCTGTACGGATGGGCGATGTGTCAACCGCTGCCCTATACCGAATTTCGATGGTTGAAGACGTTGAGAACTTTGACGCGAGCGCGATCGCTCCAGATTCATCTACAGGTTATATTCTCGAGGTCGATCTCAAGCATCTCGAGTATCTGCACGATCGACACATTGACCTATCTTTCTATCCGACGCGCGATAAACTACTCGGCACGCGGCAGGATAAACTTCTCGCGACGTTATATGATAAGAAGCGGTACGTCATCCACCTGCAGCAATGTACGCGCCATGGTTTTCGTATCGCAAAGATACATCGCGTACTATAATTTGCTCAATCCGCCTGGCTCTGCGATTACATCGAACTCAATATACACTTTAAAACGTGCGCAAAAAACAATTTCATAAAAACAATTTCGAAAAAAATTTGTACAAATTAATGAACAACGCGGTATTCGGTAAAACAATGGAAAATGTGCGCAATCACGTCGACGTTAAATTTTTGACCAAATGGGATGGACGGTATGGCGCGGAAGCAATGATTGCAAAACCAAATTGCCACAGCCGCAGCGTCTTTGCGGAAAACTTAATCGCCGTCGAACTGCGTAAACTCGAGATGAAATTCAACAAGCCGATTTACGTGGGTATGTGTATACTCGAAAATCTGCTTGTACGAATTTCACCATGAATACATGTCACCGCTGGATCGCGAGAAATGTAAAATCATATACACCGACACGGACAGTCTCGTATACCACATCCAGTGCGACGATGTGTACGAGACGATGAAACGCGATATCGCTAGATTCGATACGAGCGATTATCCACTGGACAACGCGTACGGGATAAAAAGTATCCGGTCTAATGAAGGATGAGAATAACGATGCGATGACAGAATTCGTCAGATTCAGAGCGAAGATATACGCGGTGAGGGTGGATGGCAGAAAAGACATTAAAAAGGCGAAAGGTGTAAAAAATAACGTCGTAGCGCGAACAATAATGTTCGACGATTACACGCGGTGCTTAAATGAAGAGATCGAAATGACTCGTCGCCAGTCGTGTATAAGATCCAAGCTACATCAAGTATATACGGTGTCCGAGTCGAAAATCGTTCTGAGTCCGTACGATGACAAACGATACATCATACCGGATACGACGGAGACGTTACCGTGGGGACATTGGCGGATTCCATTATAATATACATGTTTATACAATGTACATATATTTTATATATTTGTATATGTAGTTTATATGTATGCATATATGCATGTATGTATGTATGTATGTATGTATGTATGTACCTATGTATCATATCTATGTACGTATGTATGAACGTATGTATTCTTGTAGTTTTATACTGTTATATATGTAGTATAGATGTATGTATTTTTTGTAGTTTTTATATGTAGTTTTACAATAAAATTTAGCTGTTCAAATTTATTTTATATATAAAATTTATAATAGCAACCAAGATCCTGCTTGCTGAGGAATTAGCTTTAATTCTCTCTTCGATTTATTTAATGTGTACTCGGCTTAATACATATATTGTTTATAATACATGTAGTTTTACATGTGTTCTCGTAAGTTGTATATACATATATAATTTAATGTATGTATATACATTAAATAATAAATATAATGTATGTATATACATTAAATAATAAATATAATGTATGTATATAATTTAAAAAAATGTAATGGAAGAAAAAAATAATAAAAACTCTTTGTATACATGTATACAGTGTATATTTATTTTTTTAATACATTATAAAAATAAGAAAAATGAATTAAATCACACTGCTTTTATTTATCCATGAGTTATGCGATCTATCGAATCCCAGTCACTTGATGTAAACCTTGTCTCCCTTCCTACGTAGTACTTTCTTCACGAGATACACATCCGGATGAGTCGCGCGATGCAATTCGTGCTCGTAGAACGCGCCCGCGACCGATTTTCCGCGATAGTTCTCGAGCAGAAACATAAGTTACGGGATTAGTACGCTGCACTTTAACGATCTTAAACACCTCGGTGATCCAATTTGGCGTGTAACCTTTTTCGAAAATTGTCTTGTACTTGCTCATGAGTACCGATTCGCCTACTTTGAATTTTGCTGGACCTGCGATCTTTATCGCGCTGTATACCATATTCAAGAGTCTTTTGGCGATCGCGGGAGTTACGTCAACGGGTCGATAGTGCGATGCTTGCGCGCGTTGTAATCTGACACGAGACGTGGTAGCGCGTCGACCCACTTGTAAGTGCCGTTGAGCGTAAACATCTTCCATATGTCTTAAGCGTTCTTAAGCATGCGATTGAATCGTTCGACGATCGATGCCTTCAACCGTATACGTGGAATAATGATTAACGTTATGTTTTTTCAAGAGTTTTTGCACATCGGCATTGTAAAATTCCTTTCCCATATCCGTTTGCAAATTTCTCGGACATCTTCCGCTCTCTCGAATTATCTTAGCGATAGCGTTAGCCGTCTCGCTTCCGACCTTGCTCTTGAACGATACGATCCAAGCGTATTTGCTTAACGCATCGATGACGGTGAGTATGTAGTGACCTCTGTTGAAACTCGAGTACGGACGCATCTCGACGATGTCAGCCACAGATCGTCGAATCCCCGAAATTCCCGAATTATAACACGTCTTCGCGGAAAATTTCTCCTCGCCGGAGCATGCAATTCCTCAACGAGTCGTCGCCTCTCGGAGCTAACATTTTTTTCACGTCCATCGGATCGCATGTCGACGATGTTTAATAGTAAATAAGATATACAATTTAAAATTGTTTTTTTCCTCACTGACGTTAATCGACTAGCTCGTTTCGTCGATACGCGATTAATTTATAATAATGTACTTTATAATAATGTACTTCGGCTTCGCGAAGTTCCTCGATGATCGACAGCATCTCGTTGTGGTGAGCGTTGTTACCAGCTCGGTGCGAAGCGTCGAGCAATCGGAGTCGATCCACCAGTTCGTTGGGATCGTCCCAATGCACGTAATCGATCTTGTTGTCATTTAACTTTATGGCGGTTAGTATATTGCTCACCCTTTGCCTGCACCTTTTTTACCGCTACTTCCATACGTAGATACGAGCGGAGCGATGATGTTAATATACTTGGATCCCCTATTGCCCTTGATGGGATTATGGGCGCTGTGACGTCTATGAGTATTTGTTGTTAACAATACACTTTTATACATTTGTCATCCTCGGTAAAAACCGCGTCAGTCGCACACCCTCCCTTCTTATTCGGGGGCTCGAGCCATGCTTGATGCAATCTCTCCTGTCGTGCTCCAGGAGGATTATTTGTATATTTGCCAATGGCGTTGGAGGGTGTCGCCGCTGCAGTCCGACCTGCATCCATCGAGTGAGAGACCAACATCGCTCTGGAGTACCGGGAATCGTAGGGATTCGAGAAAATGTACATATATATATATATATGTATGCTGTAATATATGTATATGTGTGTATGTCATTGTATTGTTGACTTGTTGTTCTAAACACGTTATTGCGATAAATATCATCACATGCCTCGATAGTCGAAAGGATAAGATGCCTGTCCGGTAAGCAGGAGATCCAGGTTCGATTCCTGGCTGAGGTGGTATTTTTTCGCAAAATAATTATGAATTTTCACGACTGGTTCGTGGTCGGGCCCCGCCGTGACGCACACCCTCCCTTCTTATTTGGGAAGTCTCTTGAAAATCAATTCGTACAATCCTGATGTATCATTGTATCTCACATTGTCTATGATTATGGAGTCATTTTTGTCAACGTCAAATTTCTTGTCACCAAGCATCGCACCACTGTTTTTATCGAAATAAACACCGTATACGCGATCAAATGTATCGTTTTTTCCATCGTTTTTATCATCGAAGAAAGGGTTTACATACTTTTGCCCTAATGGTCCCAGTTGAGTATGCAACGCCTCTCGACCTTGTTGCGTTTGCAGACTCTGTTTGATGGTTATTTCGAATAACGGTTCACTGACGTCTTTTGTTTCGAAAACGTCTTCCTTTTGCAGGAACAGCGGTGGTTCTTTCGATGGTTGTATCGATGTAGACTCGAATACGAATGAATCTGACGCGGCTTTCAATTCTTTCGTTATACGTCGTTTTTTAGACTGCGGCGTTAATTTCAACCATCCAACATCCGTCCAATATGAATCCTTGTCAGTAGTAGTAATATCGTTGTCGTCATCGCTGTCTTCACATTTTTGTTTATTCTTAATACCGAGATCCTTTGCTTCTTTTTCAATCGATTGAGATTCCTCGGTTTTTTCAACAATTTGTTTTAGAGGTTCGACGATGGGCTTGAAGCGTTCCTCCAACGCTGTATCTTCAGCTATTTTACCAATTTTTAAAGTGCGATATTTTTTGCGAATCGAATCGCTCGTTTTCGCAATCTGTTTCGCTATTTTCTCTCAATCTTTGGTATTATCCATGTTGCCTGCTTGATGTATCGACATCGATTAACCACGTTACGGTACGGCGAACGTAAATAAATTCCTTTCTGTATCGCATTGATAAGCGAACTGTCCTTATCTATCACTAGAAATCCATACTCGCGCTGCCAATAATCGCGGCATAACGCATAGAATTCATCGTATGACATGTCGGTATTCACGTGATCGTTGTAAATATATTTCAAGTTGGTACCATCCTGTTTGAACAGAATCAGCAAGTTCGCATTGTCGCGTATCAGATGTTTATGTATCCTCGCGAACATCTGACAGAGATAGAAGCAATCGACGTTCGAGTGGCCCATCGAAAAATATTATCTCACAGCATCTTACTTATCGCACGCAACGTCGAAGACGAAGATCGAATTGGGACGTGCCTCGCTCGATGGAATGACGTCACTGTTGTTGGAGAACGTAAAGTAGCCAATTTCTTCTATCGATATCAACAAAGTTTCGAGATATCGATATTTCGATTGTTGCAACGATTTCGAGTATACGTACACGAAACATACACTGTGCGGACTCTCGAGCAAGCTTATGAGAACATTGGTTTTACCACAATTCGACGGCCCGCAAATGATGGCGCGTATAGTACTCGGTAACATTTCACTAGGCTTGCGCTCCGTCGCGATGTCTCCCATCATTCGCGCTCTCTCGTCACAGTTCGCGACGCGTATCGTCAGCGGCTGCCGTACAAATTTCATGTTCGCACTGCGTTATCTAGGCTTTGATCGAATAGGCGCGCGAAACCGCGAATCGCTCAGTAGCAAAAATGTATCTCGCGCTGTCGCATCCCTCCGATATTCGGGATTTGAGCGCTGAGCAGTTGCAATATATACCGAAGGTCATACTGTTACGCATGTGCGATAATTATATCGACTACGTGTGGGACAAACTTCCGGAACATATAAAGGCGGATTTGGAGGTTCAAACCTATCGTCGCTGCGTCGAGCATTATAATCAATCGTGGGATCGAGATCATATAGACGGTCCTGCATCGAAAATAAAGGATTGTAGCGCATGTCAGCAGCAGCGTTGAACAAAAGCTGTGGTGGAGATCTGCTCAATCGAGCGATAAACGCGCTTCCTTTCGAACTACATATATAACAAATACTTCCAACGACGAAACGAGGTGGTGTGTTACCGATTTTACTAATTTTGGGCGCGCTCGGATCTTTGATCGGCGAAGCGGCCAGCGTGGCGAAAGCGGTAAACGATAGAAAAGTCGCGTAACGTCACCTCGAGGAACTGCAACGTCGCGCGATGGAAACGCGCGGACGGGGACTATATCTCGCTCCGTACAAACGCGGACGAGGAGTAACAGCGAAAAAAGAAAAAAAAACGCCAAAGAGACAATAAAAATACCTACGGGTGTAACGTACAATTGGACCAGCTGGCGAAGCGTATGCGCGTACCATACTTTAGAGGCGTTTTTATGCGTGACGCATTACCGATTAGCGGCGCGCGTCGAAAAAAGAGCGGTATCGTAAATCTGGACGACACGATGGGCCCGGCACTCATTAGGTAGCGTACGCAAAGAGAAACAATCGCGTTGTGTATTTTGACAGTTTCGGTAATCATCGACCGCCCAAGAAACTGATATGATATTTCGGAGACGATGCTACGATAGAATACAATCGAACGTCCTATCAGACGTACGATCAGAGCGTCTGCGGACAGCTGTGTTTGTGGTTTCTTCTCCAAAACGGCTGACGCGCGTGAATTTATAAAGTCCGACAAAATGTCGCGGCGTCTCAGTATTCGTCGAACGCTTTTTTCAACATGTCGCTGACGCTTACGCTGAGCGGGAAGAGCAGCGTTCTCGCGGCAAATTACTTTCCAGCCATAGATTTGAGCGACGATGACTACAAGCTTGGTCTAACAATTTTGGAGACTTATCACACGATACCGAATGTAAACGCTTCGAACAATACATTTTATTTTGGCAAAAACGACGCAGAAATTACGATTCTCGAGGGGTCGTATGAACTGCATGTCATAAATGAATTTTTGAAACGTGAGATTTTACGGAAACGTCCGCGACGCGCCCGAGGGTAACGCTGGTGACACCGCGCGCGGCGATGACGAGATTGGAGAATACGATAGTGCTCCGCGCAAATTACACGATGAGGTGTGAGATTAAATGCATCTACAGAATAAACTTTAACAAGCCCCATTGGATCGCTGCTGGGTTTCTCGGCGTATACTGCAACCGCGAAGGTGGCACGAATCGGACGTGTCGATCAACATAATGAAACATAAACGTAAACATTATCCGTGTAGAGTGCCGCGGACGCATACAGCAACAACAAAAGTGTGCACACGATACACGATTTTTCGCCGAGCGTGCTGCCAGGATATAAGATATCGGAAAGGCCGATGCAGATCATTTACCTGCCAGTTATCGTACGGAGCATTACGGAGCTAACGATACGGAGCTAATGATATTGTTGATCAGAACGGACGATTGCTCGATTTCAGAGGAGAAGAGATCACCGTTAGATTGCACGTACAAAGGCGACAGCGATAACGCGAGCGACATTTGAGATGTTCGTGTTGAACGAAGTGAAGCATACACAGAGAGATAACGCATCTTTTACAAAGAAAATATCGATCGACAATATTCGCTCATCCGACTGCATCAAGAAGAGGAAGAAACTTAACGCGTCAAATGTTAAATTTTTACTTTAGGATTCGCGGTGCGCAACTTGTGAAATGATATCCTAAACATCGAAGACGAGCCAATCTTTGACGATCGCATCGTCAAGATTGAGACTCATGCGTACAACCCGTTCGTCAATACGACGTTCGGGTACAGCGATGAGATAAGAATACCCATACAGCAACAGGATCTGTACACATTGCCGTACGAAAGCTTTCTATATATCGAGGAAAAACGAAGAACAGAGTTGTCGAAGGATCTGATGTGTTAGGAAATAATTTTGTCACGTTCCTGTTCGATGAGATTCGATACGAGCTTGATGGTGTGGAGATTGATCGTAACAGAAACGTGGGTATAACCAGCACGCTCAAACATTACGTAACACACATCATCCGACAGAAGCGTGATTCTGAGGAATGCCGGCTGGGATGCGCGTACTAACGCGGATGGATATTTTAACTTTTGCATACTTCTCTACGCACTGTTGGGATTCTGCGAGGATTACAGACGCGTAGTAATCAATGCTCGTCACGAATTGATCTTGATACGATCGCGTAACGACAACAATTGCCTGATGGGAAATTCGACGTTGGATCCCGTGGTCGACTTATTCAAGATACAATGCCGCACGTGTTATTGAGCGAGATAAAAAAACTATCGATGCTGCGCACTTTGGAGAGCGGACGATATTTGAGCATGACTTTTCGCTCGTGGGATCTGTACGAGTTTCCGCTGTTACAGCGTACAACCAAGCATTCGTGGGCCATCAAGACCGCTACTCAGCTTGAGAAGCCGCGATACGTCATCTTCGCTCTGCAAGCAGGTCGCAAAAATGTCATAGCTGAGGACACGAGCCGATTCGACGACTGCAACTTGACCAACGTGAAACTCTATCTGAACTCGGAATGTTATCCGACGATATGAATCTTGATTTCGACAAAAACAGATGGTCCGTGTTGTATGAAACGTACGCGCGTTTCTACAAGGATTACTACGGATACGAATATCTCGAGCCGAGTCTCACCGTCACGTCTTTTCTACATAACGGTCCATTCGTAATCATCGATTGTTCTCGACAAAACGAATCGGTCAAGAGCGCAACCGTGGACGTGAAATTGGAATTTGAGACTAAGGAGAACGTACCGATGAATACCACCGCGTATTGTCTCATTATACACGATCGCGTGGTTCACTACAAACCGTTGACCAATGTACGCAAGATCACCTAAGAGCATCGCTGATATATGAGAGAGAGAGAGAGAGACAATAAAATCTACGATACATCGAAATCAACCACAGTCTCCAAAAATTGCTCGTCATGGTCGTGCCAACGTTCGACCTGCAAAGTTTTCTCGTTGGAAGACAGTTTGTTGTAAAGGAGTTTGCTGCTCTCAAAGAACGGACCGTTCTCTCTCACTACATTTTCACAAGCCCTATACCATGGCATTTCCTCACAAGTGCCGACAAGTCTCGCGCACGCTGGGTGATACATCATCACCATAGATTGCGATGGGACGACGGAACGATTTCATACAACAAAGCTAAGAGTTTGATTACAAAGGCTGTGCACGGAACGAAAGATGATGACAATGACGATGCTATTATATATGTCAAGGGACATAAAAAACGACAATGGTTGTGGAATTTGCTTCTGGACGATGAGCGCGTGTACATCGAAACTCTGGATGCTAATTACGAAGACGTAGATTCTCTAAACAATCTAGATGCTGATTACGAAGATGTAGATTCTCTAAACAGTCTGGATGCTAATAATATTGTGCGATACGGATATCACTATATTAATTGCGCATTACAAAATGTATTCAAATTATTTAATTGGTGGTCAGATAACCATGAATAAAATAATTAAATATGATATACGAATTATGTTTTTTTATTCTTTTTCCTCGCCATCCAAAACACAAATTGCTAAAACATATTTTTATACTCTTCTATAAAAAAATCTTCTTTTTACAACACATATAAACACAACATATATAAACACATGTAATTCAAAAAGGTCAAAATTCATTACGGATACGAAAAGAGTCTGGAGGAAGGGAGAGAGACGCATAAATGGTAAGTATAGAGAAAGAACATGGCATCGTGCGGCGCGGCGGTGGCGGCGGGCGCGGCGATGGCGGCGGTGGCGGCGCCCCTCCCTCCCTGACATCATGTCCACGCGCAATTTTTTTATATCATCTTCGCCGCCCGTTTGTTTATATCGCCTTGCTATCTTATCCTATTTGTTTATCTCACCTCGTTTCGTCTTTCTTCACTACCTCTCCCTCCCCGGTGACGTCATGTCCTTCGAGTCGCAATTTTCTATTTGTTTATCTTCTTGTTTATTTATTTGTTTATCTACTTTTTTATTCACTTGTTTATATCCCCTTCACCGAATCCTACTATCTTATCTACCCCCTCCTTCCCCATGGCTCAGTTCAAGATTGCCGCCTCTGACTTTCCCCTCCCCTCTTCCCCGCGCCCTCCGTTCCCCCCCGCACACTCACACCCTTCTCGGAGGATCTGGGTTAGAACTGGTCTAGTATACCTACTGAGTTTTTAGGGTATCATATATCGGAAAACGGGATCACGCTTACTCAAAGACATAGCCGAAGCAATTAAAAATTTTAAGAAACCAACGAGTGTACGAAGTTCAAAGATTTTTGGGATTGGCGAGCTACTTTAGAAAATTCATAAAGGATTTTTTAATTAAGGCCATTACAGAACTTGTTGAAAAAGGGAGTTGAATTTAATTTTGATAGTGAGTGCAATCAATCTTTCGAGAATTTAAAAAAAGAGCTTACCTCTTATCCGGTGCTAGCGTTATATAATTCGGCGGCTGAAACTGAACTGCACACGGATACAAGTTCCGTCGGATTCGAAGCAATCTTGATGCAAAGGCAGTGAAAATAGGCCGTGACCGCTTATTTCAGCCAAACTACAAATCAAGCAGAGAAAAACTATCATAGTTTCGAACTCGAGATGTTAGCTATCGTCAGAGCAGCAAAAAGATTCCATTTGTATCTTTACGGTTTGGATTTTACAATTACGGATTGTAATGCTCTAGTTTACACGATCAATAAAGCCAATTTGAATAACGCGAATGGACATTTACGTTACAAAATTACCGGTTCAAGATCGTGCATCGGACGAGCAAAAAGATGCACCATGTCGACGTCCTCAGCCGTGCTGCATGATATGTTGACGAGCATCCGATTGAGAGAGAGCTCGAGTTCCACCAGTTAGCTGATCCTAGAATCAAAGAAATTGCTAATATTCTAGAAAGCGAGTCTAATGAGAAATATATGCGTTGATCGATGGATTGGTCTTTAGGAAAATAAATGACGAGTTACGTTTTGCTGTACCTGAGTCCATGGTTTCAAATGTAATCCGTGCCCACTATGATAAGAAGGTACATGTCATTGAAAAAACTCTGCAAGGTATAAAATCACGTTACTGATTTCCGGGTATAGTAAACCACATAGATAATTGTATTACCTGTTTGATGGCCAAAGATTCCATGAGTCGCTTTGAAGGAGAAACGTTGCTATATCCCGCGCCGAAGTTTGTAATGGAGGTCATGCATGTCGATCATTTCGGTCCACTTTAAGAGACAAGAGATAGTTATAAGCACATTCTTATAGTTGTAGATGCTTACTCACATTTCACCTGACTGAGCGCTGTAAAATCCACGTCGATGCGAGAAGTTGTGGACAATCTGAAAAATATATTTGCTACTTTCGGTAAACCTGCAGAGTTAGTTTCAGATCGAGGAACTGCATTTACGAAGTGAATTCCAAAAATTTATAAAAAACAACGACATAAAATATTGTAAAATTGCTGTTGCGCCATGGGCGAACGGGCTAGTTGAAAAGGTCAACCGATTTATGAAAAGCTCGTTAATTAGCTTCACCAAGCATCACAATGAAAAGATAAAGTACGCAATATGCAATACATTATTAATAATACTTACCACTCGTCAATCAAGTCGACGCCATCAAAATTGATTTTTGGCCTTGATCAGAGATCGCACACAGATTTTCGCTAGCGCAGTTCACTCGCGAGTTGGCTGGTGGATCGATCAGGACTTGAATCTGGAAAGAGACAAGATTCGCGATATAGCTTATTTGGCGAGTGATAAGATCAGGAAGTATAATAAAGAATATCGAGATGTACGTATGCGAAAACCGATGGTCTTCCACCCCGGTGATTATGTTCTCGTGCGAGAAAGCCAGAATAAATCCGGTGTAAGTTCCAAATTTAAAGCTAAATACAAGGGACCGTACATGATTACGAAATCGTTGAATAATAATCGATATGTAATACAGGATATACCTGGGTTTAATCTAGTTGCACGCCCGTATAACACCGTCTTCTCGTCCGATCGCTTAAAACGATGGATTAAACCTATACGTCCGGACGAGCGAGAGGAAGGAAATTAACCTGAAAAGGATAATATATCAGAATACGTTTTGAATTTGATTACATGTACTATGTTAAACTTATAAGATAAGCGTAAAATCATGCAAAATGTTTGTGAAAAGAGTGTATCTGTGTCTGTTAGAATTTTAAGTGTTCGCGCGTTGGAACCAATATGTTATTAAGCCATAATTATAGCGTTAATATATAAGTTTCGTACCTGTTAAACGTATAGTCTGAATTGTCGAATCTCGTATTTGCATTGTCTTCTAGTCAAGCCACGTGCCACTGTTAACCATATATTTGCAATAACTATTCTTCATGAACGAAGCATGCACAGGATGGCCGAGCTATAAGAAGTTCCCAAGACAGCTGACGGATATCAAAAGTACTGTTCTCCGGCCCAGGTGTGGTACGCGATCGACCCCCTGTCCTACGATACTTCGATAAGACCAATCACCAAAGGCTGATGCAACCTTTATTTGATTTAAAATAAAATCATCGAACGTGCTCCAATTATTTGGAGTAGCGGGCGATCGGTACTCTCTCCTCGGTCGGCGTATGAGATGGACGTTTCTTACGCGAGAGTCAAAGTCGAAATACTTAGAGTCGAATATAATCGAGTGTCGAGTTAATGTAAATCGCGCGCTTTGAACAATTGTAAAAGTTTGTATTGATAGTTAAAATATATTCGTTAGTATTTTCTGTTAAGTTGTGCATATTTTTGAAGACGGAAGATCACTGCCAATTCCTCCTTCCTCATACTGTCACGTGGTGAACGTTCTTTTTTCGCTAGAGTCAAATAATAGGGAGCGAATACGAACGAACTGACAATCTTGATTTCGAACCGTATATATATTTAAAAATTTGAACATTTAAAAAATAACATCCTACAATATATTTTATATATATATATATATATATATTAGGTGTACAAAAAAGTTCTGAGTTTTTTTTTTTTGTAAAATTCAATCTTTATTCAAAAACAAACAAAAAATATTAATCAGCGAAATATTCCCCGTTTGCATCAACGACCTTTTGCCATCTTTTGGGTAGCTTGCGGATTCCTTGAAGATAGAAGCTCACCGACTTCGAAGCGATAAAGTCATCAATGCATTTTCGTATCTCTTCAAATTTCACGAAATGTGTATCAGCCAAATGATGCTGCAGCGACCGGAATAGGTAGTAATCGGAAGGCGCCATGTCTGGGCTATACGCCGCGTGCGGGAGAAGTTCCCAGCCTAACGCAAAGATGTGGTCCTGAGTCGCTTTCGCAATATGTGGTCGAACATTGTCATGAAGCAAGATCACTTTACGACGTCCTTGGTCAGTAAATGGCTTTTTCTTCTAATGCATCGCTCAAATTGGTCAATTGTTGTTGGTAGCGGTCTGCTGTGATTGTTTCACCCGGTTGTAACAACTTGTAATACAACACACCTTTTCAATCCCACCAGATACAGAGCAAAACCTTCTTGGCGTGGATATTGGGCTTTGGCGTCGATGTCGAAGGTTGACCAGGGTCCAACCCATGATTTTCTACGTTTAGGGTTATCATAAAGAATCCACTTTTCATCGCCTGTAATGATTTTGTGCAGAAAATTTTTTTTCCGGAACTTTGAAAGCAAAGTGAGTACAGTGTCACGCTGACGATTTTTGTTGTCTTCGCACAATTCATGCGGAACCCATCTGCCTTCCTTCTGAACCTTTCCCATCGTATGTAAACGTACGGAAATGATTTGCTGCGTAACGTCAAGCTGTTCTGCAAGCTCCTTTTCAGTTTGCGCAGAGTTTATATCCAGCAGTGCTTGCAATCCGTTTCAATCTTCTGAACTTGAGGGCGTCCATCACGCGGTTCATCTTCAAGACTGAAATCTCTTTGGCGAAATTTTTGATACCATCTTT